>NC_091120.1:112540808-112658308 GCF_040183065.1 Periplaneta americana | reverse complement strand
TTCCTACTCCAAAGAACAGAGTTCAACATGCCAATTATACTTCATCCTCCATTTGTTCTTTTTTGAACTTCAGCTACACTCTTCCCATCAGCTTATAAAACTGACATCAAATATTTAAATTTATTGACCATTTTAATCCCTTCTTTTTTCAATCTATAGCTTTTCATATTCCATCTTCAAGGTTAGATATTCAGTTTTCTTATAATTTACATTCATCATTGTTCTATAAACACTTTTAACACCTATATAACACTGATTAACTGATGCGCGTGGTCCTGTATCTATGTATTAAATGAAGATAGTTCAGGATCTTCACTAGGCTTTGGACAATGAAGAACAACACTTCGAAACTAGTCAGCCAGGTAATTTCCTAAAATTTAATACAGTAAAGGAGTTGAAAAGTTAATCAGTGATTTGTATTCGGTTCTCATTTCTTATAATCCTCTAGTTTCTTATTTATATACGATGCAGCTTCAATATCTTGAATAATTATGACTTCGTCATTCACAAAAAGTTGTTGATGTAAAAAATATTGTTGGTTCATTGGAATTCCCATTGTGTTACACTTCCTGGACCAGTTTTTAAGACATAGGCCTACATCAATATAATCATAGCAGTATAATAATAATAATAATAATAATAATAATAATAATAATAATAATAATAATAATAATAATAATAATAATAAATTCCTGAAGGTTGCCATTGGTGAATTTATTTAGGCCAACTCTCTCTTTCCATTCTCATCATACGTCCAAACCACTTCAACTATTATTCTCTATTCTATGTAACAGTGTCTTCAGCCTAATTTCTTGATTTATAAATGTGTTACAGGCTAGATACTCTTTGTACTGCACCTCAAATAATCAATTTCCATGACTGATAATCTTTTCATGTAGCATTGGGTCGTTATCTCTACTTTACTTCTATATTTGAAATCAGACCGAACTAATATTTCACCAGTATGTAATTATTCGTTTTTCCATAGTTGTTTATCTCACCATATTGACATTACATGATACAACTTTCCTGCGCTTTGAATTCGGTTTTTTATTTCCTCTTCTCCAATAGCTTCTATTTCATTGCTCCTAAGTATTTTGCCATGTTGATTTGTTTCATTTGTATTTCTTTTTGAGTGTTTATATTATTTTTACTTTTGTGTTAATGGACAGATATTCTATTTCCATATTATGTGTTGTGTCTCTTCACTACTGGACACCATTATGTTTCACTTCTAATAATATTTCATTACGTCGTACTTCGTATTATGTACAGTATGTAGGATGGTTTGTGCGACAGTTTGCTACTGCGTTCGACTCTTGGCAATGACCGTACTCACATTCGTCAAGATCTTATTCTGACAACATTTTATATCTCATAATGAAATAGACTGACTTATTTCACCTTGCATCCACTTATCTCAACATTTCACATGTTTGACTAATTCACTCATTCAGATGATAGGCGACATTAAGATATTATACTGTATATGTAGATCATATGCGGACACTCAGTGCAAGACCTATCATAGGGCAGTGCACTATGAGTGAATGAATACTAGATTTAGCATGTACTCAATCTAATATCACTTCATTTAGACCTGCTTGTCTTACATATTATGTTTGTCTTTGTTTTACTGATTTTGCTGAGAGTATAGAAGAGACCTACTTGATTTCTGGTAATTTAGTCTAAAGTATGATTAATATTTAAAACTATATAAGTTTATTAAGGGATTTGGAGCACTATAAAGTAATGGTGAGATATTGTATACACAACCAAAGTTGTTGTGAACTTGAATCGAGCTACTGCACTTATCAAGCAGGAGTACAGTTCAGTCAATGAAAACTGCACGCAACTTGTTGCAAAATTATTTAAGAACCTGCACAATACTTGCTCCGTCAGAGTACAGAGTTGTTTCCGATCTCTGATAACGAATTTGAATGATGTCATGTGCGTCAGGAGTCTCACGACAGCTGAACTGTGGCGCGAAGTGACAGACCAGTAATGAGTGATCTCTTAGTCAGAGTGCACGGCGACTCACAACAGAAATTCCCAAGAAAATCAATCTTTTTTGGGAGGGGTACTTTCCAATGCGAAGTATAGTTAAGTGAAAATAAAAAAAAACCTGCAATAAACGAGGTTTTGTTATTCCCAATAAAGGCATCTTCTGTGCTTTTAATAAGATCGGTAAAGCTCGAATGGAATTAATTTGTACCATCTCGTGGGGTGCGGCGACTTGTGACGGGAGGTGGATTTGCTTGCTTTTTCCACTCTAGAATTAATTCCATCCGAGCTTTGCCAGTAGTATTAGGTACACACCAGATGCCTTTCTTGGAAATAACGAAACCACGTGTTTTGCAGGCTCCTATGATTTTCACGTAACTGTACTTGGCATCGGAAAGAGTTATGTACCCCTCTCAAAAAGGCTCGATTTTCTTTGGCATTGCTATTGTCATTAGACCGTGCACTCTGATTATGAAATCACTCACTATTGGTCTGTTACCTCTCGCCGCAATTCAGCTGTCGGTGTGATTCCTGACGCACATGACGTCATTCAAATTCGTTATCAGAGATCGGAAACAACCCTGTATAAACAACTAAACAGTGCAATTGTGTTCAAGTGTGTCAGTGAGCAGTTCGTGCACATTTCTTGAAGAAATATGCCAAAAAATAGAACCAGTATAGTGTATACAAAATTCAGAGCACGTATTTCAGAATTTGATGTTGCGTTTATTATTTAAAACAATAAACTATTCTGCAAATTTTGTTAACGTTATGTGACAATTCTAGGAGTTTAACGTAAGCGCCATGTAAGTACTGTTAAACACAAACGTGCTTATGATGACAAATTGAATTCTGAGACTCGAGTTACACTGCCTCGGCTGCTACACGACACGCCAATTCGTGCCTTAAATTCCCCCCCCCCCTCCTCCCGCATATCGCTAGATCAGTGATGTCAAAGAAAGAGCGCATAACGGACGTTCGATTCCTTCCCGTGCTTAAGTGCTGGAGTGGGATGCCGTAAACACAGATAAGAGCAAGACACAGGGACGGACAAAGTGAATTATTTTCACACGCCTAGACTTGAACGGAGCAGTATATACCGCACGCACTGGAGATAAGCGAGCGTTCGGCGTCACTTTACTCCTGTGTTTATGAAAACTTGTGATAAAGCTAGCCCAGCTATGCGCTATTAGACGAAACATCACATGTTTTGTCTCCTGGCCTTACTTGTCTCTGCTAGGTCCCGTCTCACAGTCAGCTGGTTAGTTCACGTGCGTACTATTTATTTTCTTTATTTGATATTTTCAATACTTTCTTTTCAACGGTGCACCAGTAAAAAATATGTTTATTTGTACTTTCAATGCGGAATCTAACTATATAATTTAAAAATATTTTTTCGTGGGCAAAGGCGTCTTAATGAAGAAAAATCTAAATTCCTCCATTTCCATAAAAAGTAAGAAAAACTGTTTACATGTCAATATAAACTTTAATTTCTCAGCATCAAAATAAACCATGATTTTGATCATTGGGTGAAAGGGTTTCGGAGCCACAACAGTTTGAAGTTGCTAATTTTGTGAAAATACGATAAATTTAAATATTTTTAATTAAAACACTATTAAGTTCTGATGCCTCAAACTTTGCACAAAGCATTATATCACAGTTGTCAACGGACAGAAAAAGTTTCATTCTATTTAAAAAATGCAAGGTCAATTTTCTCTATATTTCGGTCGATTTGAGATGGAATAGCCCATACATTAAATTTGAGCACTATTTATTTAGGCCTACAGGACTGTCTTCAATTGAATACCTCTTTAATAACTGTACTTGATTTTTTTGTTATGTAGCCCTATACATCTGTCAATTCAGTTTACGTATTTGGAAATTAGAAGTTTATCACATTAGTATATACACTGAACTTTTGTAAACTTTGTGTTTACAGCACATGTTTATGAATCATTTGTTTTTAATTTGTTGTTTGTATTTCTTTATGTTGGTGTGCTTGTAATTGGGGATAACTCCCTGTAAGGACCCTCAATAAAGAAATAATAAATTAATTGATACATAGTAAATAATCTAGATATTTGCACTTACGGTAGTCTGTAATGTATGTAATAATTTTAATCGTTCTTCACCCTCGATATCTCTGTATGTTTGTTCATGGTATGTTGAATAATGTCGCTGTATGCTGCTTTTCTTACTAATCGTATGTTGTCCACATATTAAGCACTGTATTATCTCCTTCCTGTTCCTTGCATAGGAACTGCAGTGCTCATTCGAACTGGAACTTGTTATACGATCTCTTCGCTGGTGCATGATCAATGCCAACTGAACACTGTACAACCCTCACTGAAGTACGTATTCGTAGCTGGCGCGCTCTGCGTGCTCCAGTAGCGCAAGCGTTCTCGTAGCGCATATACGCTCTGATTGACATCACTGCGCTAGATGATGTCACTCGCTCCAACTCAAGGTTATAATGAATACATTGATTCTTCGTCTGTCAATCGCTCTATACTTCATTTGAATTTGTCGTGTAGTATAGAAATAACATTATAAGCGCGACAAAACTCGTCTGAAAATGTGTCGGTCGACGTTCTGGGATCGTACTGGACGGTACTTATAGACATACTGAGTCAACACAATGGATATAGTACACTTAGTGAAATTTCAAATGTATTATCGAACACACGTCCTAATGACGTCATTGAAGGTGTACATTTAGTCCATACCTGTGAAGTAACGGTTAGCGCGTCTGACCAAGAAATCAGGTGGCCCGGGTTTAAATCCCAATTGGGGCAAATTACCTGTATGAGGTTTTTGCGGGGTTTTCCCTCAATCCAATAAGAACAAATGCTAGGTAACTATTGGTGCTGGATCCCGGACTCATTTCACCGGAATTATCACCTTCATTTCATTCAGACGCTAAATAACCTGAGATATTGATACAGTGTCGTAAAATATCCCACCAAAAAAAAAATGATGTGCATTTAAGTGACGTGCCTAATTTTAAGTATGCTGTAACTGTGTCAGCCAACGTGGAACGCAGTTTTTCCATGTGTAGGCCCAAGTTTTTTCTTTCATGTAACAGGATGTCGTTCTCATTGGGAAATTTGAAAATGATATTCACTGTGTAGCCTACTATAAAAAATTACATAAAGATTATAAGGTTTATTTTTGTTAATATTTAATGTGTAATATTATAACATTTGCTATGTCGAGAAAGTATGGGCCTATGTATCTTTGTCTGTCTCGCTCTCGCTTTCTCTCTCTCTCTCTTTCTCTCTCTCTCTCTCTTTCTCTCTCTCTCTCTAAGGGCATCAGTGAATTGATGTAAATTTTGGGAGACCAACAAAAAAACTATATTAAGAGATGGAAAAAATAATTGCACTATTTTCTTATTGTTAATATGAGAAGAGTTTTTAGTATATAAATGATTTAGTTTTTAAGAATTTCCTTAGTTTTCACACGCTAGAAATAAGTGACATGTCTTTAGAAAAACAAACGGATTCAATTATTTAGTTCGAAATGAAATATATATTATATATTTAGGCCAATATATTTATTTAAACTATGTAATACATTCATTTCTTGTCAAATAATTTTGTAATAAGTTGGGTGAAATTTTCGATGACTGAACTGCACTTCTGCTTTGTCAACGCAGTAGCGCGGTTCCAGTTCATTTAACCTTGGGCTATACTTGTATATACCACTTTTCAACATTACCTTACAGTACTCCAAATCCCTTGCGCTGTTTATTACGAAAACTATGCTTGGTTTATCCCATTGAGAAATCTATTATACTACATGAAATATTTCCTTTCCTTCTTATGTTCACCAACAAATGCAATGCACTCTTCTTAACTCTCGTGAAATATCTTCTAGAATTCATGTCTGGTCTCAAATGGACGGTAATTAATAGTTCGAAACCTGAAAACCCCGACGCGAACTTGAAGCAATCGGCTTTTGTAATTTCATCAACCGTATCTAATCATCAGTCAGGCAAAGAGGCCTAGAACGCTCATGTCTTAATAAAAACAAAAAGTCATCATAATTAGTAGAGTGCAAATTAGGACAACTACTATAAAATAAATATAATAATAACAGTAATAATAATAATAATAATAATAATAATAATAATAATAATAACAAAAAATAATAATAATAACAAGCCGCGTATGGTGGTAATGATACACATTATTAATTTATTTTACCTTAAAGCTATGATAGTGTCATTAGCGGTGTGTACATTATGATTATGATGATGATGATGATGATGCTGTATAATAACACTGAACTACAAGAATTTTGCTCCGACTTAAAATAATGTGTGCCTTATAGTTTGGTGTGCGCTGAATCTGAAAATGCATCTTTTTTCTTTGTATCACGTAAGGTTTTTAAAATATATAATGATTTCACTTTTCGATAAGCACTCCCCAGGAAACATCTAGCTGGCGTTGGAGGTTGTAAACCAAAACAAAATCTAATCCAGTTTATGACTTATTTCCGGTTTCTTATGGTTGTTGGCATGTTCTTTTGTACTTCTAATAAATAAACACTTATTGGTCCCTTCTATTCAGAAAATACCATACCCTAACATCTAAAAGTGAGATCTACGAAATGAACAAACAAGGGTGTGGTTTACCAGTTTGAGTGAAAGGAAATTAAAAGAGGACATTTTCTTTGGCCCACAAATTCACAAAATTATGGCTGACTCTTTGTTTGAGGAAAAAACTTTCTGTTACAGAAAAAATGGCATATCGCGTTTTCAACGATGTTTTCCCAAATTTCTTTGGAAATTCTAGGGCAGACAACTACACAGTACTTGTTGTGGAAACCATGTTAAATGCATATGAGAAAATGGGGTGTAATATGTCCCTCAAATACAATTTTTACATTCTCATTTGGATTTATTTTCTCTTAACCTTGGAGCCGTAAGCGACGTACATGGGGAAAGATTTCATCAAGAAATATCTGAAATGGAAATGCGATATAAAGTAAAATCATCATCCAACATGCTTGCAGACTATTGTTGGTTACTTGTGAAGGACTAGGTCCCGGGTCTAGTTACAAACAGAAGTCATTAAGAAAATTCTCTTAAATTATAAGTTCAAATTCCGAAATTTTTCTCATTATACGCAAGAAATGTTTTATTGTTGTTGTGTTTTAAACTATGTAACATCATTTTTGCATCTAGTACACATTTTTGAAGTATTATAAGGCATTTTGAATTCCTAGTGTGCTGTAATTTTGTCAGTATCAGTGAAAAATAATTTTTCTTATAAACAATTCAATTCATTTTCCCCGGAAAATGATACGTGATGAGGCATTTTGGATTTAAAATTCAGATTTATGGCACACATATTAGTAATATTGACCATTTTTACTTCGGAGCAAGACAAAAAGTAAAAATTTGTTGTTCAGTGTAATTGTCGCTTGACTGAAACACCGAAGTGTAATATTCCAGACAGGCTATTATTTTAAATGCGCAACTCTCTTTGAAACAATAGATATCATAGACCTAGTAAATATTATTTGGAACTGTGATATTATGTAAACTACTATTTATTTCAATATACTATTCCTATAGCTTAGATAAACGTATGCAGGATATTTCACTGAAACATAACAACGATGTGGTGTTACATCTATTCTGACTTTGTAAACATGCAATTGGGTCAGTCGGAAACAAAATATGTTTCCATTAAGCTGCTGTGTCTAACGGGAAAGCTTTGTTTATTTATACTTGGAAGTGGCTGTGGAAATGATAAATAACTGTGGCTCGCTGGGAAAACAAAATAACAGCCAAATACAATCAGTTTTATGTTAGTCATTGTTTCATTTCTTGGCGAAAAAACTGCAAAATAATAGCGTTACAGTTGAAAGTTCGCAACCAGTCTCTATTCCTTTACGATAAATGTAAAGTTACTCTCTTGCAACTAAAATGTGAAGGAGACATATTCTTTCTCATCACAATTTCTTGGCATTATACGACAATTCAGTTCTTAATAAAGTTACTAATTATATTACCAGTTGCAATTTATTTAATTTGTTCCAACTACAATTCAAAAGGGCACAGTTCAGTAAAATAAGTTACTGTGCTGTTAATGAGATGATGACCTTTCGTTTTCAGAATTGCACACGAAAGAGTTTTTATAATTACCTACAAGAAGTGATATATCTCAGCTTCACATATAATTTGGAACAATCTTAGTACCAAGGGGTATTAATATGCACCTAGTTCTCCTTGATCCTTCATTAAATAAACAAAAACGAGAGCGGTTACCATGAAGAAGAATATGTAAAATCCGTGGCGCTACAGCCCGTAAAGGACCAAGCCCGACCAGCCGGCTGCTGGCCTCACGTCCACATGCCGAAGCAGAGGTGGACGATGATCCAACCAGAATGGAGGTATCGTGTGGTTAGCACGATGATCCCCCCAAGAAGAAGAGTATGTAATGAAATAAATAGCTTAGCTGATACTATATTGTGAATCTTAAAAGAAATTGCGGTTGTGTCAGATAAATAACATTTGAAAAAGGAGTATCACTCGGTGATAAAGTACTTAATTTTGAAAATGTACGGGAAGGAAATTTATGCGGATATGATTATTGTAGGCCTACTTATCGGGATTTTTGTGCCTCATTTTGATATGACAACGTTTTTATCTCCTATTCTCACTTAGGTGTGCTATTGTTTAAATGTGTTTTGTTTTAAAGAACTTTAGACAAGGGCAAAAACAGTATAGATTCTGTTGCGTCCTATTAAACATTGCTATCAATACTATAATCATCATCATCATCATGAGAGGATTACGGAATTTAGAATATGAAGGACGGAGTTCAAAGAAGAACAACGTGTTGAAAGGCCTATTTCTGACAAAACTCCAGAAAAGTCGGTCATGCATTACATTGTTTTGAAGAATTGGCGAATTGGGCTCAAACGTAGGTCTATATCAGAAATTTTGAAAATTTCCTACGATAGTAACGATAATTCTTCTAACATCGAACATCATAATTTGTGTATCTGCTAAATGCATCCCTAAATGCCTGAACGCTGATCAAAACGACTCAGAGAGACAATGTTCAAGTTGCTCTGCCGTTTGAAGAGGATACTTCTAACTTTTTGGGTCGTATTATAAGTATGGACGACTCTTGGTATACAGCGTTACGATTCAGAAGCAAATGAAAAGTCGAAGGAATGGAAATACTCCATTTCTGCCCAAACAAAGAAGGGCCCCAACATCAATTTTTTTGGCCGCATATACACGATACAGATTACTTTCAACAAGGCAACACTGCGACGGGAGCATACTATTCTCCATTATTAACTAAAATTTGAGAAAAAATTGTGTAGAAATGTCGTTGTAGAATTTCTAATGGTCTACTGTTTTTGCAAGACAATGTTCACAAGTCCCTGAACTCATTGCAGGAAACTGATGAAGTAGGCAAACTGATAGACCATCCTCCATATTCGCCAGATCTAGCTTTCTCAGATTATCTCCTATTTCCAGAACTGAAAACAAAACATTGAAAGGAAAGAAGTTTTTGTCCAATGAAGAAGTAGCTAATAGGTAGACATCGGATTTTTAGGCACTAAAAATTGCAGTTTCAGGCGCCTAAAATAAGCTCAAAATTTGTAAAATTAGGCTCTATTTTAATGAAAATAGGCATTTTAGGCACATCAAGGTATCATACTTATTTCTTCCACTGAAATTTCTAGTTATACACTAAAATACGCACAAAAAAGTATGTCTAAACATTAAAAAAGAATACTATATTATATTTATAAACAGAGCTGCACAAATTTAATATATTGAAACTAATGAAATAATGATTATTGATATCAAGATTACTCATTTTAAGTTATTGAAATTCAGTTCCATGCTCAGACTTTATTATAATTATCTGCACAGTACACCACCAGAATTTTTTCTAAAGTCTCCACAGTTAACCTTTGCCTTTTGTCACTGAGAATCATTTTGAAAGCAGAAAAACTTCTTTCAACCGAAACTGATGTGAGAGGCGCAAATTTTAAATTAGGTACAATAGAAACATCAATACTTACTGGAACATTTACACTTTCCCCCGATATCACTCTTGATACTTTTTCCAACAATGAAAATCCTACATTCTTATTTAATACGTTGTCCCACTTATTTTTAACCTTTTTCCCAGTTTCGCCCAAAGCAGAATGTATGTTCACTTGAGCTTCCTTTACTATTGCTATTTGGCTACAAAGAGATTGTTTTTCACGTTCTAATTGTTCAATGCTTGCAGGTATGAAACAAAAGTTTGATGTTATGTAGGCAATATCGTTTTTCACTCGTGAGTCATTCAGACAATCTTTCACTGCTTTCACACACGCTGCACTGTCAGTTTCAGGTAATTTATCAATAACTGTGACCACTTCTTTAAAATACTTAGAATAATACACCACTGACTGAATCCAGGTTCCCCATTGTGTAACAACCAGCTGAGGTGGGAGTGGGATATCTGGAAAGTTCTCTCTGAATATTGAAATCCTGGATGGGGCTTTACAAAAACATTTTTTTGTGTTAGAAATAAACGAATTGACAAGAGGAAATTCATTCCGGATTGTTTCAGAAACCCTGTGAAGGCCATGTGCTAGACAGGTTACATGCGTGAGGTTAGGATAAAATGTTTTAAGAAGTGGAGCTGCAGCAACCATGTATGAGGCAGCATCAGTACAAAACAACAGAACTTTAGAATCGTCTATATTACTTGAGTATAAAGACTGTAGGCCTTTATTTACAAAATAAGCAATGGCTTGGCTATTCACTTTCGAAAGTTCCTTAACACATACGAGGTGTGGAATCGAAGGTCCATCAGGACTAAGTTTTCCTACTACCATATTTGCTATATACCTATTCATAGGATCTGAGGTTTCATCCACAGAGACCCATATGTAACAATCACCTATATCCTCCCGAATGGAAGCTAAAGTTTCATTGTATATTCTGTCTAAGTAATTTTTTCTTAGGGTCGACTCAGATGGGATATTTTGTTTGCAGTATTTTTGTAAAAACTGTCTTAAAACCGGATTTTCAATTGCATTCCAGGGAATGTTAGCAGCAACAAACGCTCTGGTTAAATCAGCATAGAAATTTCTGCTGAGATTGGATGAAGTAGGCTGTGTTAGTAAAGTTTGTTGCAGTTGATTTTTCTGCTGAGCTTTAGCCTTATGAGCCGCTCCTTGCACATGCTGCTTTAGGTGGCACTTCTTTTCTTGCGAAATCTAAAAATGTAAAGTAAACTGAATTAAAATAAAATCCTAATTGTTGTATTGCCGTATTTCTATCACAAAGTTAGTGGGTTCGAACAATCAAAATTTTAATGACCTGCAAATACTTTAACTATCGGAATTTAAAAGGTTAAAGTGTAGTGGTCTTAAAAAGAATTATACCTCAGGATAGCTCAGTCAATGTATAAATATTATAGGCCTACTCATTAAAATTAATAGAATTTATATATTTCAACTATTGTTACATACCTGTTTGCTACAAATCTTGCAGAATATTATTTTTCCATCATAAGTGAATTCTGAATATTCTGTTAGCCATTGCCGGATCAATGTAGATTTTGCACTTATATTTTTCGACATTATCGCTTTAAACTTCACAGGAAAACGTCCTACCGCTCAAAACGTCTCAACACAAATAAGGTGAGGGAAAGAGCAACTGTTAACGAGCATTCAAATGAACCGTTGTTATTGAGATTCAATTGGACAAAAATACAAAGTTCCACTTATTGTTGCATTTCCTGGTAGTGTTAACACTAGGAGGGCCATTCTTTTAAATATTTTGTAACGGTTTACCCTACTAATTCGCAGTTTTACGACTTTTCATAAATATTTCAAAAACACTCTTTCTCCAAAAATTGTGATTTTATGACACTCTGAAGGGCAGTAAGGCTAATCGGTTTCAGACCGAAAACAGTCATTTTTATAGTATAGTATATATCTGAATCGGTAGCAGCACATGTTGTGATTGTTGCCTGCTTCAAAACTAAGGTTGGTTCTTTGTCGGCATTTATGCCTCCAAACATGTTAAATTCGGTGAAATCTATTGCGAGTGTCGTGAGATTCAAAACATTTTGTTTCCTTTATCAATGGTTTCATGGGCGGTGTGAAGCAAACTTTCCACTTTTTAAATGCCTTAAATTTCGCAGTGAATGCATGTATAAATTATAAAAAGTAAGAGTAAAATGCGAAACTTTACAGTGAGTTAGGCATTTTTAGGCGAATATTAACAAATTAGGCTCTAATAACCGTTTAGGGCATTTTAGGGCACTATAAAACTCTTTGAATACTTTTCAATTTCCATGAAACACAAATATTAATAATTATTTTTACTTTTCTCCTAAAGAAACAAAATAGGCATTTGCCCTAGAATCCGATGTCTGCTAATAAGTACTATGGAAGTGTGTTTGGAGATAAAGACAAACAATAATAATTCTTTTTAGGTTTAGAATTTATTTATGACATTGTGCCAAGTGTAAATAGTTAAAGGTGAATATGTTGAATAAATAAAATATTAGGCTAAGAACTTATCAGTACCATCTTCTAGTTATGACTACTTCTGTACAAATTTACGTAAAGTAGCCTAGTTAGAATATTTTTGTATCATTTTAGGAAATGAGAATTTAATATTAATAAAAGTATTAGTCGATATTTTATAACAATATTCTTATATTGGCTACTTGATAAATATCGACACTAAGCCTTTTGTGAAAGGAAATTGCTATACGAGTATTTTTATCTACGAACAATTTTGCATTATGAACATTAACGCAGAGAGATATAGCCCCTTTACGTTCAGTTTCATTAATCCTCTTAATGGACCAATTCCTGGTAGGTCTAGGTGTTTCTGTTTCATTTGTGGCGAGAGAGAGAAATACAGCTTCTTTGAGTGCATACTTAAGTCTCCAGGAAAGTGAAGTTTTATGGATAAATGTGTTATTTTTTTATCCGTAACATAAAATTAGATCCCGCGCCATGGCGTCGTGGTCTAAAGCATCCTGCCTGGGACTCGCGTTACGGAATGCGCACTGGTTCGAGTCCTCATGGGAAAAGAAATTTTCTCATGAAATTTCGGCCAGTGTATGGGACCGGTGCCCACCGTGATGCAGTTGGGAAGCTACGATAGGTAGAGAAATCCGGTTACGCAAACCAGCTATAACGGCTGGGGGATCATCGTGCTAACCACACATGCTTCGGCATGTGGCCGTGAGGCCAGCAGCCGGGTGGTCGGTGTTGGCCCTTCGTGGGCTGTAGCACCACGGATTATTATTATTATTATTATTATTATTATTATTATTATTATTAACATAAAATTAGAGATGGATGTGTATAGTTTCTTTGATGTGCGAGAAAATTAGTGTTCAAGAATGGATATTAATGTTGTTGGTCACCTGTACGAATACAGGTTCGAACCTCACAAGTGACACCAATAAGGCATTACTCATGAGGCAACTAAACCAGGAGATAATGGGGTAGGGTGGCCAGTTCCTTTTATCCTCCATTCCATACATCGCTGACTAGTAACATATGACACTAATCAGAATTCAGATGTATACAAACAATTGTTCTTCCTCTGATACATCGTCAATTGAGATGTAATGTCTGATAAATAATAGGCCTAGATGTACATATCAGCCAGAACCTCAATCAGAAAAAGGATATGAATGAATGAATGAATGAATGAATGAATGAATGAATGAATGAATGAATGACACACGGACAAGATAGATCAATAAGTAGATAGGTGCATAGGTATGTGAGTATATTGGTGAGTATAAGTATGTAGTTAAGCAGATTGATAAGTAGATAGGTAGACTGGTAGGCAGGTACATTTAATAAGTAGGTTGTTTGATATGTTAGTACATAAATAGATAGGTAGGCATTTAGATAAATTGGTAGATAGATTGATTGAAGTTTGATAGGCAGGTAAGGCAGTGAATTGATGGGCAAGGGCATGTAGCATGGATAGCTAGATGGACAGGCAGGCAGACAGAAAGATAGACATACATGGGTAAGTAGGTAGTTAGGTAGACATGTGGGTAAATATGTAAGTAGAAGGATATGTGGATAAGTAGATAGATTGATACATAGGTAAGTAGGTAAATACATGGATAAATACGTAGGTAGATATACTGTGTGTGGTTAGGTAATAGATAGATGCGGTTAAGCAAGTAGGTAGGTAGGAATATACTGTATAAACACAAGCAGATAAAAATATATAGATTTAGCAAAAGAAACGAGATGAAAATTGGAGAGAAGAAAACGTTGCACAGAATAAGGGGAAAAATAATAAGAACGTTCCGTGCCCTTGTTTTACTACATTGCAGTTCATATCTATAGCAAAGCCTGAATGTACTTGAACTTCTCAATTTTCACAGCAGAATCACTGGAATATATTGTAGTAAATGATTATTTCAAGCAGCGGAAGCAAGGACTTTTGTGAATTTAGTAGACTTTTTTCTTTCCTTTTCTGAAGTAAAGAGACTTGCAGACACAACCAACATTACGCGGCATTGCACACATTATGTGGAAGTCATTGTTTTTATTTGCAAAGGTTGTTTTGTGGAAATAACTTAAAGTTCCTCCAGCTTGTGAAGTTGTACAGTCATTTGCAAGACAATTCTACTTTCTTCAGAGTCCCCAGCTTATACCTATTATACTACAAAGGTTCTTCATCCTCTTCGGAAATCTATGCCCGGGAAAATTGCGTTTGAAAAGTTAATAATTAGCAATGTCGTAGTGAAAATCGACTGTCCATCAAATAATTTTAAAAGTGAACATTTGTGTCAGGCTTACAATGATGCAAGCATATAACTTTAAAAGTGAGCGTTTGTGGTAGTGTTGAAGTTTTAGCGCGCTTGTCTTTTCGCCAATCAGACATTAGTCTCCCACACGCCAACAATCACCAACAATGAAAGATGACGTAAATTAAACATTAAAACAGATAATTTTGATATGATGATAATATATTACAGCAATATGACTTCAACAATTTTCAATTAACTTTTGTCGTTAATGAAGTTTTGTAGCAGTATTTTAACGAAACTATTATTATTATTGTTATTATTATTATTATTATTATATTATTATATTTTATTATTATTATATTTTATTATTATTATTGTTGTAATATAAACTAACAGAACTAGCTCTTGCATAGTGCTGATATTTTGAAATTGATGGGCGAACTCCTTTATTCTTCTGCAAAATCATATCACTTTTACCCTTGCCCGATACCCGTTCTTAAATTCCTTTATACCCTTAAATAAATCTCGAATGTTTTTATTCAAACTATTTGTTCCTACCTCATTCAGTTTTTCCTTCACGTAATCTCTCTTTTTATTCCTAAGTGTACGACTTGCTTCCCGTATTTCATTGAAATAATTATCTCTATTCGCCTCAACTGGATCCTGTAAGAATTTCAATTTTGCCTTACCATGGAACAATCTTCATCATTGCCTAATCTATGGAATTGTCTACTTGGTGACATTAGGGATTGCCGAATGCTATCGAAATTGAAAATTAAGTTAGAAACGTATTATTTGTCTAATGAAAATTATTTGTAATACGTCACAAGATATGATTATAACCTTTGTCTAATCGTTTATAAAAAAAATTAATTTCTTGTGTGAATCATTAATTGTCCTTCCTCGTTTAGTTATTTAGATTAATAATATTAATATAGGTCTTAAGCTTTAATTGTATGTAGTTTTAACATTTTTAATGTTTTTGTCTTATATTAGGCCCTACTGTAATTATTGTAAATGTTGTTTTATGTCTACGTATTTGTGTAACTGAATGTTACTAATTAGTTTCTTCGCTGCAGTCCAAAAATGCTCTATGTGTAGCTACATACTTCTGGTGATGTGGAATAGGAGGCCTTAACCCCACCAGAATAAATAAATAATAATAATTATCAGGGAAAGGATTTATATGTAAATACATATTTACTTATAAAGCTAATATAATTTATATTTTGCATTATCTTTATGTTTCACAATGTGTAGGGTTGAAAAATCCTACTTTTATTTTCCATATTTTTCCATATTTTAGAGTTTAGTACATATTTTCGTTAATTTCCATATATTTTCCATATTTCATATAAAACAGTCCATATTATATTAGGTTTAACAATAAAACAAAACAAAATTCCATTAACTTTTAAAAATACATTTCAACAATAGAGATTTAAACACATGTTCAGTAATCCCTTTAACATCAGAGTTATTTGAAAATTAGCAGTCCTATCAACAATGGGAAAGTAAGTTACAAAACTGTATTAATTTAATTTAAAATTTTTAACAGACTTCAGTTGTGCAGCTCAACAGTTAAATGCCAGTCAGAGTACACATAGGTTCAGTTTTGTAAATCATACTATAAAGACGGTAAATATGCCAAAAGTACGTCATTCAGTCAATTTAAAATCAAAACTAACAAGTTACATTTCAGAATTTAAAGAAGATGGTTTATCAACTGACAATAAAATATTATTTTGTAATTTGTGTCAGTGTGCAGTATCATCTACACAAAAGTTCCTGGTGCAACAACACATTACAACTAGTAAACATCAGGCCAACAAACAACTAAATTCCAAGCAGAGACAATTGTTTTTAACACAACCAACAACATCGAATGTAAGATCTGAGTTTAACATCGACCTGTGCCGTTCTCTCATCTCTGCTGATATTCCTCTCTACAAACTAAAGAATAAGGTCTTCAGGGAATTCCTTGAAAAATATACTCAACATACAATCCCGGATGAGTCAACACTTAGGAAGACGTATGCTCCATCCATCTACGATGAGACAATACAGAAGATAAGATATGAAATTAAAGATAGTTCAATTTGGGTTTCCATTGATGAGACTCCCGACAAAGAAGGTAGACTTGTTGGTAATGTAGTTATCGGTTTGTTAAGTGAACAATATTCTGAACGAATTCTTTTACATTGTGATGTTCTAGAAAAGTGCAATAACAAAACTATAGTTAAACTGTTCAACGAAGCTATGGGTATCCTGTGGCCAAAGGGTATTATGTACGATAATGTGTTATTCTTTATTAGCGATGCTGCCCCTTATATGGTCAAAGCTGGACAAGCATTATCTGTTGTATATCCTAAATTGACTCATTTTACTTGTGTGGCGCATGCATTTCATCGTGTGGCAGAAGTGGTCAGAGACAATTTCCCTAAAGTAGATTTGTTGATTTCATCAGTGAAAAAAGTATTTCTCAAAGCTCCCAGTAGAGTTAACGTGTTGAAAGAAATGTACCCTGAAATTCCATTGCCACCAAAGCCAATTTTAACTAGATGGGGTACATGGCTAGAAGCAGTTGAATATTATGCCGAACATATAGACTCTATTAACAATGTTCTCCTTGCATTGGACTCTGAAGATGCAGTCTCAATTGATACTGCGAAAACAGTTACCTGTGACATAAGTGTGAAGAATGACTTAGCTCACATTCAGCATACATTTTGATGCATCATAAAAACGCTCAAAAGTCTCCAAAATAGGCACCTTTCACTATCTGAAAGTTTTGAAATTATAAATAGTACTGTGGAACAACTGAATCGTGGTAGAGGTAAAGTTGCAGATGCAGTAAGAGCTAAGGTGGACACTGTACTTTCAAAAAACCCTGGATATGAAGAACTACAAAAGGTTGTTGCTGTGATGAGTGGTGAATCAACAGTGAAGATTAACTTGGACTTATCCCCAGCAGACATTGTGAAATTGAATTATGTACCAGTTACTTCTTGTGACGTCGAACGCTCTTTTAGTCAGTATAAATCTATCCTCAGAGACAATAGAAGAAGATTCACTTTTCAGCACTTGAAAGAAATGTTTGTAACCTATTGTTATGGTAACAGACAATAAAAATTGTGTTTTGTTGAAACTACATTGGAAGATAAGGTACGTCCATTATATTTTTTGTTTAGTTTGATTAAAATGTACCAATATTTAACGTACATAGTCATTTTTTTATAATTTTAAGTCCATATTTAATTCCATATTTTGGTAAAAATCCATATTTAATTCCATATTTTGGTAAAAATAACTACATATATATTTACATATTTCATATATTTTTAGTCCATATAAATCCGTTCCCTGATAATTATTAATTAAATTAATAAGCACATGATACACGACCATTTTAAAGAAAAAAAAACTAAGTGTCGTTGTTGAACACCTTCACTGGCAATAATGTTGCAGGGTAAGCAAAGTTTTTTCCAGTTGCGTATTATATTAAGGAAATTAAAAAAAAAATGATCTCAGGAAAATAATACTAATAGCAATATTAATTCAAAAGCTGCAATAAATGTCTTTGAGAGTCGATACGGCCCATGGGCCGCGTAATGAGTGGCACTGGTTTAACACCATTTAATCTACCTATTGCAGCTCATTAGCATTATCCAGGTGACACCGGGGGGAGGTGTGTTGCGTGGCCTTCCAGAAACATTGTTTCCCCTAAAAATCGTCTTTAGTCAACATTTATTATTATTGCATTCGTATTTAAGTGGACAAACATTTATTTGACAACTTTTATAAACTGTAGCTGCGATATGTTATGTGCATCGTATTGTGACATTTTACTTTGCAAAAATGTTCCTTTCCTAAGGCTTTGTTTGCACGAGTTCTGCTTCTCAGCTGTGGCATATGTAAATTTCACTCTTTCAGAAGCTCGACAAAACAGTATATTTTCATTTTGTATAATTCTCCGATAAGCAAGTTGTAATATAATAATATTAAATTGGGCTAATCGTCTATACTTATCTAGATAAGTATAGACGGTTAGCCCAATTTAATATTATTATATTATAAAACAGTATATGTTTTTGGTGAGCGTTTGTTGCAAGTCCATTTTATTTTTGAATGAAAGGATTTAAACTGTAATTGTGCCCAAATATGAGGAAGAAACGTTGCTGTGGATCTTAGGTTGATTTTTAATATGTACTCGCAAAAAGCGGTGAGCTTTTCGTTTCCAGCAGGAAGTACAGTTATAAAGTTCTCGATGAAACAGTCGTCCACTTCCTTAGACCGCAAGATTGGAAGTCCGAAAAAATAGTTTTAGGAAATTACTTTCTTCTGAACTTTATTAATATATTTGATGAAGTCCCAGGTTACAAAACTTAGTACTGTACCACCTTTGGCCAAGATGGAAACGACATCCCACAATTTTGGCTTGACTCCATGCTGGGAGCACAGCAAACTTCGAAATCCACTTCCTATGGATGAAAACTGAAAATCCCACTGAGAGACTGGGAGAAGTTATTGTTGAGATGCACGAATGCTAATGTATAGGTTTCGATAGATTTATCTGATAGCATATAAATACTATGGTAAGTATGTTAAATGGGAAACTGACGCAAATAATGGAACTAAACTGAAACACTTGATTTAAGTCACCCGGATTGCGAACCGAACAGACACCGACCCTGCTGAAATGGTTTCAGAAACTGTCAACATCTTTCTTCGCTGACGCTGAATGAAAGCCTATGGAGATTACATCTTAGAAAATCTACTGCATTCATATATCGAGTTAACGGTATCCGACACCTCTCCACACAATGGAATCGCTGACTGAAAGCCTATGGAGATTTCTTCTAAGAAAATCATGTATCCTTGAACATTAATATAGTATCTGTAACTATAATACTAATGTGCCTTAATAAATACATTTATAAATCGGCACGAAGGGTTTTATTTATTCACACTACATATTTTCGAAGACAATGAAAAACAGTAGCTGTATTTAAGAATTGAGTTGGAAATCTGACCTTGTTCATTTCCTTTAAGGCCTGTATGTTGAAAATTCTCCGTGGTAAGTCGAATGATTGGGGCTACGGTCTTCTGGCTGACATTTTCTCCTTACTAAATCTAGTAGCTATTAGTACTATAGTTAGTAACTATAGTTATACCATCGTGACTAGTGTTTGCATGTGAAAATATTTCCAACGGGAATACTCCCGCGGTAAGAAATGTATTTGAAACTATTTCCGAATGGTTTTTGGGATTATTCCTAGACAGGGAATTTTTCCCCCTATTCTTAATTTTCTTTACTTTGGCAAATGTTAGAAGTTACAACTTAAAGAAAATGTAGAATGTAATTTTAATCTCCACCAGGAGATTGTTGAGCTGTAGACTCTATTTGCTTGTTAAACAGCTTTGGTTGAGTCAGTTATCTGGAAGATGCGAATTTGCAGTCTGACAGATCTGAAAACACAATACAATCATTTATAAGATTTATATTTATTTAGAATAGTATTTCAAAATGCAAAATATGTATCCCTTAGTCATTGGTGCCATCATAGCAGCTATTTTTCCATTTGTGAACAATTTTTCAAAACTTAAACTTATAAAATTTAAAAATTATTTTAGATGTTTGTGGAACGGTAAAATTACAGGTAAAATGAAAGAAAATTGCCTTTTTATTGTAAATACTTACATTACATTAATTACGAATATAAAAAAACTGAAAATGTCACATTTTTGTACTGAAAGATAAAAATGCCTTTCTTTCTTTCCCTGAATTTAGGGAGTTGGAATCAATGACGTCACAACTCTTGTCATGATAGTAATTTTCCCAATCGCTGATATGAAGGGTCTTTTAGAGTGACTTTTATATTATTGTATATGCAATACTCTGTATATTTCAACTCCAATCTGAAATAGCAATGAAATTGCTTATCAATGGAAAAAAGGACTTTGTAAAGTTTTTGAACAGTTAATAATTGTTACTGATCAGAGAGAGGAAAAGGAATTGGCTGGGTCACTGGTTGAGAAGAAACTGCCACCTGAAGGATGCACTGGAAGGAATGGTGAACGGGAGAAGAGTTTGTGGCAGAAGAAGCTATCAGATGATAAACGACAAGATATAAGGATCATATGCGGAGACAAAGAGGAAGGCAGAAAATAGGAAAGACTGGAGAATGCTGAATTTTCAGTGCAATACTTGTCCTTGGGCAGAACACTATGAATGAATGAATGAATAATTATTAAATAATATATTTGAGGGGATTAGAACAAAAAGCATGTAAGTGACGGAAACCTAGTTTTGAGGAAATTACAGTTAAAGTTCTACATGCAATGAAATATTATACACTAGTTTGGTGAAATGATGCCCATATAGCAGCACTGCTCAGTGTGATCACTTACCTGATTTTATCCCAAAGAAACATCCTTTTGGGCTATCACAACACGCACTTACCTAATTTTTTTAATAATGTCACTTACCTGATTTTTGTTCTAAGCCCCTCATTTGATAGTTTCCTGTGTTTTATATATAAAAACGTTTGTAGTTAATATATTTTTGGCGTGATTTTAATAATACAACTTAAATGTAACAGTATTTTCCACTTTGGTGACTGGAAATCATTCGAGGATTATTCTCGGAAATATTTCCAATGACATGTCCCAAGAACTTACCCATCACTAACCATGACTAGGTCGCCATAGTCTAGTTAGTAAAAACACAGCATATACTGTATCACGGGAAGATTAGATTGACATCAATAAACTGCAACAGCTTGAACAACTGTATTGTTGTGAGACTTGTAGAACGTATAATAAAAAAGTGCGTGTAATTTCGT
Organism: Periplaneta americana; assembly: GCF_040183065.1. Taxonomy (NCBI): domain Eukaryota; kingdom Metazoa; phylum Arthropoda; class Insecta; order Blattodea; family Blattidae; genus Periplaneta; species Periplaneta americana. Next base: position 112,636,677 of record NC_091120.1, on the reverse strand, counting down.
TACTTGTTTTTTAGGCTCGGCTATCTCTTCTCTACTGTTATCAGCAAATTTTCCTTGTGATGAAAATTGTGTAAACACTGTTTGTGTGTGCATAGAGTTTGAAAGCGTGATCTACGCCAAGAGATGGAAAAGTGATTTTGTAAGATAATGATTTGATTTCCTTACGTGCACATATATAACAAGGGAATTGCCTTACATTGTCTTCATTCGGTGACGAAATGATGCTGTTGTCATCCCCTCGTTAGTGAACAGGTGCGTGTCGCCTCGTTCCACTGCTTGACGTCATGACGTCGTCATGTCATTAGTCACCTAGGAGGAACTCCTCGATCTCATGGTCAATGCCACCCCCGGGAGTAATGATTGAATACCCCCTAGACAAATGAAAACCACCACTTGCAATCACCACCGCTATTATTTACCACCACAGCCTATAGCTATAACAACCCATTTGCTCTCTGGCGTCACAAAATCTGCCAATACAGTGATGAAGGAAATATTATAGGTAGAATTATACACACGGCCACAAATTTTAAACATCGAATATCTCATGAAGTGAAGATGATGTTTAGTGCGATTCGCAACAGTTTATTTCTTTGTAGTGTCGTAAATGCTATTCTTGTTTCTAGTTTATTTTTTCTTATGTATATACAGGGTGTTAAAAATATCAAATATTTTAGGAGGTGATAGTATGCATCAAAACAAGACAAAAAAGTCTAATAAACATGGGTCCTACAACACATACTTTCTAAGATCTGAACACTTGTTCATAGGAGCTGCTCAATGTGACGTCCATTTATGGCAATGCATTTTTATGCCCTACAATACAGCAGGCTACTAGATAATCATACCGTAGTTGACACTCCTGGCATGGAATACTGATACGTCGCAAGGAATACTGAAAAGAAAGTTTGGTTGCGGATATGAGCGGGGTTCAGCAGAGATGGTATTGTGAATTTTCGTAATCAGCATGTTTAGGCTGATGAAAATTCCCATGCACTTGAAGAAACAAGGCATCAACACTGATTCTCAATCAACGTATGGGTAGGCGTTCTTGGCGATAGATTAAGGGCCATACATGCTACCACAGAGATTAACTGGGGCTCGTTATCAGGATTTTGTAATTAATGTATTGCCTACCTTGCTGGAGCATGTGCCATGTCAGCAAAGACTACAGATGTGATTCATGCATGATGGCACACCAGCACATTTTTTTCGCAATGAACGTGAACACCTGATATTTCAGGACCGTTGTATTGATTGGGGAGGCCCCACACCTTGGCCTGCTCGTTCCTCAAATCTAAATCCCCTAGATTTTGGTTATCAAGAACAACCAGGTCAATTCCAAAGAGTGTATGATTCCTTACGCCGAAGGGCAGAGGAATGCATTACCTTGAATGGACTTCACATTTAGCACCTCATATGAACAAGTGTTCAGATCTCAGAAAGTATGTTTTGTAGGACCCATGTTTATTAGACTTTTTTCCTTGTTTTGATGTATACTAGCATCTCCTAAAACATTAGATACTTTTTTCTTAACACCCTGTAGAATGTTAGAAGGCCGGAGGGAAAAAGACTTTTGGGGAGACCGAGGCGTAGATGGGAGGATTATATTAAAATTAATTTGAGGGAGGTGAGATATTGATGATAGAGACTGGATTAATCTTGCACAGGATAGGAACCGATGGCTTATGTAAGGACGGCAATGAACTTATTTTTTTCTTAATCGGTTATTTAATATGCTATATGAAGTAGGCCTACTCGGTTGTTCAGTGTCAATGTAATCGGTGATTATAAGATGGCATTTTACGATATGAGGCTAAGGATTCGCTTGAAATTATTTGACATTAGCTTTACAATAATTGGAGAAAGCCTCGGAAAACATCCAACCAGTTAGTCAGCCCAAGAGGGAATCGAACCTACTTCGTGCGCAACTCCGGATCAGAAGGTAAACATCCTCGCCGCCTAAGCTACGCCGATAGCACTTATTAGAATATTGTTTACAAGATACGTATATAAAAATAATTTATTATGGACTAAACTGAAGGGATAAAATTTTATTATCTTCACTTCACACAAGACATAGTTTTAATTAAAACATTAAATATCTGATTTAAATTTTATCGTAAATTCCAAGTAAATATCTACTTAAGATATTTTTCTTTACTAATGGCAGCTACTTGACCGTTTGTCATTGACACAAGGAAAGACAATTAAGTAGACAAATTTACCGACAGAGTCGTTGCCCTGTGTGAGGCATAGGAAGCTGATCTATGCTACATTCGCGATGAGATGAGCTGATGATACATAGATATTTGTTGGGATATCACAAGGGACTCGGGAGCTCCCGGAGAAAACTTCTGTGTTACCTGGACCACGAACTAGCTCAACACAAGTAACAAATCGAGGGTATGCCGTGGATCGAAACCGGATCCACAGGATTATAAGTCCAGTTTTCTAGCCGTTTTATCACCGTGGCGGCCCTCTTAATAAGATATAAATACATTTTGTACGCGAATCATAATACAGCTCTTCATATAATGTGATCGATTGCAGAATTAATCTTCTATTTACGAAAGTAGGTATTCCAATACTTATGCTAAGCAACAAAATTATTTATATGACAGCCATGTAAGTGACGGAAAGGACCAGGCTCAAAACTATTTATCCAATGAACAATCCGTAGACCATTTCACAATGAAGTCAGAAAGGACATTAACTTTTTTAATCCATATACGAGTATGTACTAACATAGCTTTAGGAATGTCGAACCTAAATATGTTTTATTCCTAGGTTTTTCCCAACAGCAAGACAAATGTCAGGTAATCTATAACGAGTCTTCGACCTCGCCTCATCTGGCCAAAAATTTTGTATTGTTATATAACACTTAATTTGTTCTACATCGTAAAGCTTCTTACATTAGTAAGATCTATCCGGAGTACAAAAAGTGAAATAAAAATAAATAAAAATTAATTTACAAATGTAAGTACATGCAGCTCAAATGAAATTGTTATCTTTGTATAAAAATGAAATGAATGTATAAGAAAACGTTTAAAAGAAATTAAGTAAATAACCAAGTTACGAAATATCACATGAAATGAAGCGAACACTTACTGATAATGGAATAGGCCTACTTGTGCACTTGAAACAGCTTACACATGTAAACTAAAGAGTAAAGAAGATCAATGCGGATCGACAAATATTTGAAGGTGTTTGCGAAACTAGAACACACAGAATAACTACACCATGTAGAAAAATAATAGAAGAATAATCATAAGTAAGTTATAAGTATCAGGTGAGAAGGTAAAGCCATTGGTCCCTTGCATTAGTTTAGTACAATGTTGTTGATTAATACTGGGACTTAGTTTACGTTTACCTTTAGGATCTTAGCGACTCAGTTTACCTATATGAGAGTAAGTAAAGAACTACTTGGGACTCATATTACCTAGTCCCGGATCGTTCTTTATAATAACAGATATACTGGGACTTTGTTTACGTATACCCTTAAAATCTTAGGAACTCAGTTTACCTATATGGGAGTAAGCTAATGACTACTTGGGACTCATATTACCTAGCCCCGATTGCTCTTTATAATAACAGATAATTATCTTTTTAGTATAACCGTCCCGCGCCTTAGCGTCATGGTCTAGGGCTAAGGCTTAAGACATCATGCTTGGACTCGCGTTACGGAATGAACACTGGTTCCAGTCCTCAAAGGAAAGGTATTTTGTTATGAAATTTCTACCAGTGCATAGGATCAGTGCCCACTCAACACCGTCATGAGCTTAGATAGTTACGACAGGTAAGGCGAAATTCGGTTTCGAAAAACCAGCTATAAAAGCTGAGGATCATCAACCTTACCATTCGTTGTAAACATTCTGATTGAGTGATCGTTCTTTTATGCTGTGAAATATGGACGTGAGGCAGTACTCGACCGGTCAGTCTTCATGGGCTGTCGCGCCATGGATTACTGAAGTCATTTTTAAGAACCACTTTTATATGCGGGGGCGAATGTCGAAGAAGTTTCCTCTTAACATTGTGATCTCATAATATAAGTAAACACAGGCTAGTTCGAATGTCATTTATGAGAAACTAATACATTTTAATATGTTTGTAAACTTTAAAATTTATGATGTCTTTTAAAACATAGGGCAAACTAGGGTCTGTTGGACAGTCGGGCATGTTGGACACTCTGTACTTTAACGTACTTCCGTCATTGACTTCTAGCAGAATGTGGTGCCCACAAGTGGCGAGGTAACACGTTAAAGTACAGAGTGCCCAACATGCCGACTGTCCAACAGACCCTAGTTTACCCTAATGGTCAAAAATTATTTTTGATAAAGGAAGTTCTTTTTTCCTTTGAGATAGTTTGTCCGTATCTTAAAATCGTTAATTCATTTAGAGTTCTGCACAAGCGCAGGTCTTTCACTGCAAAACCAGCTTTCTCCAGTCTTTCCTACTTCTTGCCTTCCTTTTTGTTTCCTCATATAATCCATATATCTTAATGTCGTCTATCATCTGATATCTCCTTCTATCCCGAACACTTCTCCCGTTCACCATTCCTTCCAGTGCATCCTTCAGTAGGCACTTTCTTCTCAGCCAGTGACCCAAACAATTCCATTTCCTCTTCAGCTTCGTTCTTTCTTCATCCACTCTTTCCAAGACAGCTTCATTTCTTATTCTGTCTGTCCACTTCACACGTACCATTCTTCTCCATATCCACATTTCAAATTCTTCTATTCGATTCCCTTCGCTCCGTCGCAATGTCCACGTTTCTGCCCCATACATTGCCACACTCCATGCGAAGCAGTTCACTAGTCTCTTCCTTAGTTACTTTTCCAGACGTCCGCAGAAGATTCTCCTTTTTCTATTAAAAGCTTCCTTTGCCATTGCTATCCTTTTGACTTTTGGAAGCAGCACATTTTACTGCTTATAGTACACCCCAAGTATTTGAAGCTGTCCACTTAGTCTACTGCCTCATTTAAAATTCGCAAGTTTATCTTCTGTATTTTTCTTCCTGTGACCATGCTCTTCGTCTTATTTGCATTTATCTTCATTCCATACTGCTCACAGCTGTCATTTAGTTCCAGTAGCATATCCTTTAGTATCATTTCCTCTTCTGCTAAAAACGCCGCATCTTCAGCAAATCTTATGGACTTTATTCTTCTTTCTCCTACTATCATTCCATTCCTTCCATGTTGTGAGAACAGTTATTTACTAAATCTTCCAAGTAGATGTTGAACAGGGTAGGTGATAAAGGACATCCTTGATGTACTCCTCTCCCAATTTCACTTTCTTCTGACATTTCTTCTCTTATCCTGACTTTAACTCGTTGTTTCATAATCTTCGCTCTTTCCAATCCACACCAATTTTCTCTAGAATCTCCATCAGTTTATTCCAATCCACTCTGTCAAAGGCCTTTTGTAGGTCCACAAATACTTTATACACTTCTTTACTCTTCTCTCGGTATCTTTCGCCGATTGTTCGTAGCAGTTCAATTGCATCTCTTGTACCTTTTCCCTTCCTGAAACCAAAGTGCTCTTCTTCTGTTATTCCATCTTAGATTATAAACGTCGATTGAGTATTCGCAAGATAATCTTCGCCGAGTGTGATATCAGGCTGATAGTCCTGAACTCTTTACATTTCTTGGCATTTTTCTTCGGTATTGGAATCAGCACTGCCTCCGTAAAATCTTCAGCCATTCGCCTTTCTCATATATTTCGTTGCATAATGATAGAATTTGCTTCTTGTCTTCACCCAGGCATTTCACTAATTCAATGGAGATTCCATCAACTCCTATTCCTTTCCTATTCTTCATTTTCTTAAGCGCTAGTTCAACTTCTTCCCTTAAAATTGAAAATCCTTTACGTCTTTTGATACAGCTTCTTCGTCGTCTTTAGCTAAGTCATCTGGACGATTTCTTCTCTCATAACTCTTCTACATATTTCGTCCATCTGGTTTGTATTCCTTGTTTGTCTATTTCATTTCCGATATCGTCCTATATGAACCACATGGATTTGTTTTTCTTATTTGTGAAGTCCAAACATTTTAATTCGTGGTACATTAAATCATATCTTCCTTTTCTCTCAAGGTCCTATACTTAATTCTATTTCTCTTTCATCCAGTCTTCTTTTGTTTTATCAGTTTCTCTTCTTAGTTCGTTGTTTAGTTTCCTGTAGTTTCTTCTACCTTCTTCTGTGTTGATGTTTTTCCATTTTCTCCTCTCTTCCATCTTCCCCAAAGATGTGACCAAAGATTTCTTAATTCTCACACCTTCTGTGTATCCTATTGTTTCTTCTGCTGTTGTCTGTATACAACTTTTTAAACGAGTCCTGTACTCATTACTATTCTCATGTGTGGATTCTAAAGTAGTGGCTCTCTTTTGAAAATTTCCTTCAAATTTTCTTCTGCCCTCTTCATTCTTCAGTTTTTCCATGTTCAAGTTCTTTGTCACCTGTCTTCCTCTTATCTTCTTCAGGCGAATATCTACTTCGCCTATCAGCAGGACATGATCTGAGTTAATATTAGCTCCTCGTAGAGCCTTTGCATTTTTTAAGCAATTTCGGAATCTTTCCTGTAGCAGTATAATAGTCTACATATCTGATATCAGCTTTCGTTCATTGGGCATGTCCATGTGTATCTTTTTCGTTTATGTTGCATGCTCCCTTCTTCTCCTTCTCAATAATTCTATCTCTTCTATCTTGTCATAGCTTTCTTCCACTTCCTTGTCTACTAGTCCACATATACGTTCAATATTAATATTAATGTATCAGTATATGTGGTATATCTTCGCAGTTCTGTAGCAGAGCCTGTTTCTCGCCTAAGCTTAAAGTTTCAATAAAAATTTTTTTTTTTTCAAATCCTTAGATTTCGTCCCAAAATTTTATCGCTTACATCTGGGGTAGAATCTACATATTTAATAAGGCAGTTACCAGACACTCGAGACCAAGACAGATAGAAAAAAATTGAATTGCAGATGAACAGTAATTACTACTCATAGAGGTACTGCCTTCGTTAGTTTCGGATATTACTGGAATGGCAGCCTGCTTCACAATGTGAAGAAGACGCGTATTGCAAAGAAACAGTTACTGTTTACAGAGACAATGTATTCGTTGGTTCCCGATATTACAGGAATGACAGCTCTGCTTCATAATGTGCAAAAGGAGCGAATTACAGAGAACGGTGTTGCTGTTTATAGAAAAAATTTATTCCCTAAGTCCGAATATTACTCCATAACGTGGAAAGACGTTAACTCTAGAGGAATAATTATTGTTTATAGGTACACCGCATTCGTTACTTTAAATACTAGAGGAATAGTTACTGTTTATAGATAGGCCTACATTACTTTCGTTATTTCGAAATGTAGAGAAATACTGACTTATTGATTCTAGTTCACGTTAACACTTTGTTTAAAAGCTTAAAATTGTTTAGTCGACACTTTAAAAGTGTTAAAATTTAAAATACATTATGTACCTTAGACAGACTGTCGGTCTAAGTTACATAACCTATTTTAAATTTTAACACTTTTAACGTGTCGACTAAACAATTTTAAGAATATTGATTGTTTATAGATACACTGCATTCGTTATTTCGAATTCTATAAGAATGGTTATGGTTGTTTATAGATACATTGCAGTCGCCCTGGGTGGCAGAGTTGGTATAGCGCTGGCCTTCTGTGCCCGAGGTTGCGGGTTCGATCCCGGCCCAGGTCGATGACATTTAAATGTGCTTAAATGTGACAGGCTCATGTCACTAGATTTAGTGGCATGTAAAAGGACTACTGTTGGACAAAATTCCGGCACGCCGACACACTGATATAACCTCTGCATTTGTGAGCGTCGTTAAATAAACCATATTATAAAGATACATTGCATTCGCAATTTCGAATTCTAGAGGAATAGGTACTGTTTAGAGATAGCCTACACTACATTCATTATATTCAAAGAAACACTGCATTCGTTATGTTGAATTCCAGAGGAATGGTTACTGTTTATAGATACACTGCATTCGTTATTTCGAATTCTGGAGGAATAGTTGCTGTTTATAGATACACTGCTTTCATATTTCAAAATCTAGAGGAATAGTTACTGTTTATAGGCACACTGTATTCGTTATTTCGAATTCTAGAGGAATAGTTACTGTTTATAGATACACTGCATTCGTTATTTCGAATTCTAGAGGAATAGTCTATTTTATAGACACAATACATTCGTTATTTCGAATTCTAGAGACACTGCATTCGTTATTTCGAATTGTAGATTAATAGTTATTGTTTATAGACACAATACATTCGTTATTTCGAATTCTAGAGGAATAGTTACTATTTATAGATACACTGCTTCAGTTATTTCGAATTCCAGAGGAATAGTTAGGCCTACTGTTTATAGATACACTGCATGCGTTATTTCGAATTCTAGAGGAATAATTATTATTTATAGACACAATGAATTCGTTATTTCGAATTCTAGAGAAATAGATACTGTTTATAGATGCACTGCACGCGTTATTTCAAGTTCTAGATGAATAATTATTATTTATAGACACAATGCATTCGTTATTTCGAATTCTATAGGAATATATACTGTTTATAGATACACTGCATTCGTGATTTCGAATTCTAGAGGAATAATGATTATTTATGAATACAATGCATTCGTTATTTTGAATTCTGGAGGAATAGATACTGTTTATAGTTACACTGCATGCGTCATTTCGAATTCTAGATGAATAGTTACTGTTTATAGACACACTGCATTCGTTATTTCGAATATTACCTAATGGCAGCTCTGATTCAGAATGTAGAAAAGACGCGAATTACAGAATAATAGTTGCTGTTTTCAGAGACACTGAAGTCGTTAGTACCGGATATTACCGGAGTGACAGCTCTGCTTTACAATGTGAAAATGAGTATAAAATATTAGAGCGATAGGCGCTCGTGATACCCCTGATTTAACGTGATATACGGGGCGGGGCGATGTGACGAGCTACTGAAAAATGATAGCGCTTGTGTATTGTGAGGTACTGAATGAGCAAGCCGCCTGTCAAAGGCTGTCATGTCGGACAGTGACAGCCCAGTCACAGTTTTAAATGAGAAATGCTGCCGAGGGAGAGCAACGCAAGCTCAGTCGTAATTACTCTGTAGTTACAAACGCCTCTTTTCCCCGTTTTGAAAGGCTGCTATGAAACATGTTTATGAGATGCGAGCTTTCACCATCTCCCTTCGGAATTTAATAAAGTTGACCATTTTGTTGTAGTGAACAAAGATGTGTAATCGTCTTCAAAAAAGATGCGTACAACTAAATTAAAATATTGTTAATACAACCCTACGAATAAACCTTCTAGGTTATCTCGAGAATTGATTCAGGCAGCATACCCTATTCCGAAAATTGTGACTTGAAAGAGCTGAATGTGGACGATGAATCTGATTGGCCAGGCGGTTCATTCGCATATGATATTAAGATGTGTTGGTTGGGTTGGGTTGGGTTGGGTTGGGTTGGGTTGGGTTGGGTTGGGTTGGGTTGGGTTGGTTGAAGTATGGCCAGTGATTCAACAACGATCGGTGATTCGATTTATTATAGCAGAAGGTATAAAATATGCAAAAATATGATTCAGGAATACGGAATGAAATGTATAGTCCATACCAGTTTCTATAGAAAGGTTGTTATGTTTCAAAATAGTAAAACAAGTGTTGCAACTTAAGGACACCAGTCAGTCAAAATACTATCTCAGTGCTAGAAAAGAAAATTGTTAAGATGATTCCGGAAGAGAAAAGATATCTATTTAAGATATGGCATTTAAAATGTTATGTACGTGAGGGAACTCTTTATTCAATTATCCTTATTAACTGTCTCAACTAACATAAAAGTCATTAAAGTTAGACCCTCTTTTCCTCAGATTGCTTTAGTGCGATCTCTGGCCTAAGGTATAATATTGTATTTCATTGTGTTGTATTTATTGCTACCAACTGTAATATGAAGTTAATACTGAAACAAAAAACATAGCGCACATCCTCACGTAGAATATAGGACCTATTAATGTGAAATTTTGTATCAATTTAGAAAGAAAATACAGTAATTGAATTGTATTTTTATTTAACACAAAATAGGGGGATGTCGAAATTTTCATTGAACAACTTAAATAATAATAATAATAATAATAATAATAATAATAATAATAATAATAATAATAATAATAATAATACAGTAGACCTAGTCATTCTTCACGCAAAGAAATTTTGCTCCTCCACAAATCTCTATCCTTAGCATTTTGTTCAGTAAGATCTCTTCTAGTCACACTACTTCTAACGCCATCTATCCATTGTTCTCTCGGTTTTCTTATTTTTCTCCTCCCCTCCGCTGTCCACCCCATCATCTTCGGTATTCTTCGATATTTTATCTCTTTAAGTGTGCAAACCATTTTAATCCTGTTTCTTCAATTACTTCAATAATTTCTTTTATACCTCCATAATTTCTTAATTCTGTGATTTCTGATTTCTTCCTTTCTTGATTTTCTTGTGCTCTCTGCCAAAAGTCCATTTCCAATATTTTTTTCGTGTATTCAGTCCAATGTCTAAGAATTATTACTATTATGATTATGATGATGGTGATTATTATAATTATCAATATTATTATTGTCGTTGTTTTTGTTGTTTAATTAGCAATTCGAAGACTGGTTAGAACCTCATAAATGACACGAATTAGGCATCACGCATGAGACAACTAAGCCAAGAGATATTGGGGTGGCTAGTTCCTTTCCCCTTCCATTGCATACATCGGTGACTAGTAATATATTTCATTAACAATACTTAAGTTGTATGGAAATCTGACATAGGCCTACAGATCGTCAAGCGAAATGTACTGCCTAATAACAGATGTATAAATGTATCAGCCAGAACCTCAATCAGAGGTAATTATTATTATTCTCATTATTATTTTTGCAGCCCCAATTTAACTCCTATTCGTCCCCCAGAGGACCGCGACCCCGCTGTTGAGAATCATTGATATAAAGAATCGTCTGGCCAATGTTTCCTGGAAAGAATTGTGACTTTTGATGAAACGTGAGTACATAATTTTGAGCCAGAATCCAAGAGGGAGAGCATGGAGTAAAGACGTCATTCATCTCAACTATCTGCGAAGTAATGTTGACCGTTTTGAAAATAAAGATATTGGTGCGACATTTGGATAGGATCTTGTATTATGAATAGTGGATGCTACATCGACTTTGATGAAAAAGTAAGCCGATTCAGCCAGTTGCACTGCAAAGAGGTTGTGAAATTCAAGGAAGGGATTCAAATGAACATATAATTAAAAATAAATGTCAAACTTAATAAAATAACAAATATGGCTCACAATTCGAAGAAAAACCCCAATATTACAAAAGTGAAATAGATAAAATAATTCAATTTTTATTCTGGATAACGCCTGTCTTCACTGTGACCATATCACCGTCGCAAGCATTAAATAATTGTAATAGCTGTACGCTGGAAGATTCTGCCACATCCACCACACAGTCTAGTTGTCGTACAGTTGCCTGTTACATGTTTGCCCTCATGAAATATGTCCTCTGAAAAATAAAATTCGATAATAATGTTAAAACGAAAGAAAAAGTGCTCTGTTAAGTATTCTTTGCAGGAATTATAAAACACTCACAAGAATACAATTTGATATATTTATTTATTTATCCAGTGCCTCCAGGTTGTCATTTTACATTTCTGGTCTCTCCTCACACTGGCTTATTTGTAATCCACTTCTGAGGTTGGGGCGTTTGGAAGGAGGAGTTATGCTGCCCGGATGATGATGATGATGATGATATGATGATGATGAGATGATGATGATATTGTGATAGGATGATTATGAAGTGGCAGGGGAGGTCTTAAAAACCTAAGCCTAACCTAATTTTCAGATCATGAACCTGTGTTCTAATCGGAAATCGAACTCGGAACCTCATGAACTGTAGTCAGAAGCTCTGACCACTAGCCCATGAGGTTGGTCATACAATATGATATGCAATTCATAATAATGATCAACAGAAAACAAAAGTAACTAGTTACATGAGGATGAAGATTTACTTTTTGCAGCAAATAGAAAGTATGTAAAGGAATGAAAGAAGTGAAAGCTTCTAAGAGAGTGATGTTGTATTATTATTTAGGCCTACTAGCCGTACCGTACGCTCCACTGCACCCGTTAGAAATAAATATAGAGTAATTACATAATTGAAATAGGACATTTGATCAAGGGACCATTAGTGTTTGATAGAAGGATAAATCGTTTAATATGTTACTTAATTTAAATTGTATTTAAATAATTAAAATGCGATGATTTTGGTCCAGAGACCACTCATTTGGTGCAATGGCAATTCCTTTAACATATTTCTTAATTGTTATTACCAGAGCAGTGTATATTAGAGAGTACCGCATTCTCGACGGCGGCGGCCATATTTACTCCATGCTCGGCACAGAAGCGTAAGCAGTAATGCTAGAACGATGGTGATTAAAGGCGATATCATACATGTTATTGCGGTTTATTGAACACAGGAGACAAGAATTAATAAACATTATTGTCATAGTGAAATGACTCATGAGAGATAACACTTTATTATTTATGTTATGTCCATTTCAATAAGGATAACATTAGCAATTTTCTACTGCAATTCTCATACCAACACTTCGACTGCTACATTTAGCAGATTGTTGTAGTGCATTTGCTATAAAAGACAATTTTCTTAACAATAAATACATTCTAGTCCTAAAATACAGTGATAAGACTTTTTCAAAAATAATATAACAAGTTGGGAACGTATGAGTTGAAGTGTTAATGAATAAAGACTTCAAATCTTTACTGTCAACTCATTTTCTACCAACGTTTCACACTTTCTGCATTTAGAATTATACCAAACACGAATTTACAAGGGTATACAAGTGATATTTCCTTGTACGACTTGAGAGTCACAAATATGCTAATAAAATTTATAGATTCATCCCTGTTATCAGTTATTAGAGATGAAAAACAATTCTCACAAATACTATATAACTTATTTTATTTTACTTTGAACAAAACTGATCCCAACAAATAGTAAAGAGCTTGTTGTTCACTCAAGTCAATATCTTTATTTTCAGTTAAATTACAATTTAGCCTATATAAATTTCTTTTGCTCACATTCATCTTCACTAGACCTTTCTGTTCCGGGTTTATTTACATCTACGTATATCTAGAAACTGAACTAATTGTTCAGAATCGCAAACTGCATAATTTCCATGCCTCGTTTTTTTTTTTTTTTTTTTTTTTTTTTTTTAGAAAAATTGATAAATCATAATGCAGTGTTTGAATTCTATTGCATTCGGGATTGGATTTAAGGAACGGACAGTGGAAAATAAATTTTCTAACACATCTTGAGTGCACATATCTAGCATAAGATATTTGAAGTTCCCTTTATTAAGACAACTTTCTTGAAAATCAAGAACTGTTTTTATTGCCAGTATTATACCAGTTTGGAATAGTTTCCAACGTCCACTTTTGCCCACCTTGATATTTTCGATTATAAATATTAGGCTATATAATTATACTTAAGGCTTTTAAGGAACCCGGAGGTTCATTGCCGCCCTCATATAAGCTCGCCATCGGTCCCTATCTTGAGCAAGATTAATCCAGTCTCTACCATTATATCCCACCTAACTCAAATCCATTTTAATATTATCCTCCCATCTACGCCTCGGCCTTCCTAAAAGGTCTTTTTCCCTCCGGCTTCCCAACAACACTCCATATGCATTTCTGGATTCTCCCATATGTGCTACATGCCCTGCCCATCTCAAACGTCTGGATTTAATGTTCCTAATTATGTCAGATGAAGAATAGCCTACAATGCGTGCAGTTCTGCGTTGTGCAACTTTCTCCATTCTCCTGTAACTTCATCCCTCTTAGACCCAAATATTTTCCTAATTACCTAATTCTCAAACACTTTTAACCTCTGTTCCACTCTCAAAGTGAGAGTACAAGTTTCATAACCATACAGAACAACCGATAATATAACTGTTTTATAAATTCTAATTTTCAGATTTTTTGATAGACCAGATTACAAAATCCTCCCAACCGAATAATAACAAGCGTTTCCCATATTTATTCTGCGTTTAATTTCCTCCCGAGTGTCTTTATATTTGTTACTGTTCCTCCAAGATATATTAATTTTTCTACCTCTTTGAAGGATACATTTCTAATTTTTATATTTCCATTTTATATAATATTCTCGTCACGAGACATAATCTTTTCGGGATTTACTTCCAAACCTATCGCTTTACTTGCTTCAAGTAAAGTTCCCGTGTTTTCACTAATAGTATGTGTATTTTCTCCTAATATATTCATGTCACCCGCATAGACAATAAGCTGATGTAACCGTTCAATTCCAAACACTCTCTGTTATCCTAAACTTTCCTAATGGGATATTCTAGAGCGAAGTTAATAAGTAAAAGTAATAGTCAAATAGTGCATCTCCTTGCTTTAGCCCGCAGTAAAGATATTGTCGTTGAGAAAATTAATCATTGAAGTATATTCCTCCTCTCTTGTTCGTGAGTTAATGCTAATTTTGTACAACAGCAATTGATTACACATTGATTAACTGCACAACAACACGCCATTCTTCAAGATAACGATGGAATATCACACTGGAAACCTGCGTTTCTACGCAAGTCTTGCGATGTACTGAGTCTCCGCAGGAGTAAATATGGCCGCCGCGGCGGCATTTATCGGATCAAAAGAATGCGGTACTCTCCAATATAAACTGCTTGGGTTATTACATGCAACCATACTTTAATGAAGATTGATATCATTTAGATTTATTGTGTATACTTTATATTACTTGCTATATTTGTTCACTAAATTATGGTAATAATCAGGCTTCGAGACTTCGGACCCAATAGAGCAGTTCAGTGGGAAATCCGCTTAACGGCGTACTGAGTATAGTGGTAAAGCGTACAGTGGGTGGGGGTACTGTAGAATGAATGCCAACAAGTACGCAAAGGAAAACGCTCTGGATTTGAAGGTTCTGACGAATAATTTGGTTTTCATACAAACCTATTTTCAAACTGTGTCTGAAACTATTACACGGTTAGAAAAGTCAGAGCAAGAGATGCCGGAAGCCCTCAAATTAATTTAGAAAATGATGCAGAGAATTAATGAGACATCAAGTACACTGGTTACTGAACGTGTAAAACAGAAGTGGAAATCAATTTTATGTAAAAATAACGGATATGGAACATTGTGTAACATATAAAGCAAATTAGTGGACATAGTCACTCGAGAATAAAGGACTGTCTCGTAGAGACTGCAATGATGTTAGGTTTTTTCGTTTTGGTCCTATCACGTCATGCGACTTAGAGCGTAGGTTTCTACAATACAAATTTTGGCAGATAACCGAAAAAGATTTACGTTTGAGACACTGAGAATGTATCTTGTAGTAGGTACATTACAATTCAGTACTGTAACTGCACTTCCTAAAGACGACCAATAGGATAAATGAAAAAATTAAAATTGCTATAGCCTATGCTTATTTCCACCATTAACACTGTGTATAATTAAACACAAATGCTTATAAAAGACAGGAGAATAAATGCTTTTCACATTCTTTTGACATTATCATTGTGTAATGTATATTTACATTCAGAATGTACATGTGTGTGTGTTTCCCCATACTACCGTACTCTACTCTAAATAGCAACGTTGTTACCTCAACACATCTCTATCTACCTGCAGCGAGTCAACAACCTATAGTGCATGCACAGTAAACTTGTTGTCTCGGATCCAAAGTCTCGAAGCCTGGTAATAACTTAATTTTAAACCCTTGTTTTCTACGTCTTCAGTAAATGGCGCTCGGCCCACTATGGTTCTGAACCCTTCAAATAACTTAAATAGTGATACAGCATATATAGTGATATGTAATTATATTTCTTTCTTTCGAAAATGTAAGAATTCACGATCTTCTATGTAACATTGCCATGGAATGAATAAATGTTTTTTTTTCTTCCTATTGAAAAATTTTATATTTTGCACATAGAAGTTATTGCAGGAACAACAACGCTATAATCTGAGGCGGGGGTGAAATTGTATTATATTGTTATTTTAAAAGTCTTGTATATCCTTAAATATCAGGCCTATCAAAATTTTTCATAGAATAAACCTTATCGGAAATCATTTCTAAAGAAATTTTTGTTCACATTTTTCACAAAAAGCAATAATAAGCGAGGTATTTCGACTTATTTAATTCAGGCCCCTTTAAATAAAGTATTTTGAATGCTACATAGCCTAAAATCTAAGTTACAACGAACTTAATTTATATTTCATTTTTCATCGAAATCCATTCAGCCATTATCGTGTGAGAAGGTAACAAACATCTAGACAGACAGACAGACAGACAGACAGACAGACAGACAGACAGAGAGACAGACAGACAGATAAAAATAAAAAAAAGCGATTTTCGGTCTCAGGATGAATAAGTATACATGTTAACACCAATTATTTTTGGGAAAGCTGAAATTACCAAAAAAAATTCGGTTACAGATTTATTATTAGTATATATTATATTATATTATATTATATTATATTATATTATATTATATTATATTATATTATATAAAAAGTGTGTTGATAACTGATGTATTCCGATAAGTAAGTTTTTAATTTGTTGTGGGGGCTATTGAATCTCAAGAGGAAAAACTTTTACAACAGCACAACATAATCTGCTTGGCTCATTACCCAATTTTTTTGCATTTAATTTATTGCATATGTATTTTATGTATTTTAACACGATTCAATTTAGCATAGTTAAAATTTGGATTATAAAATATTGGAATGCTAAGCTAACGTACTATTGCTGCATACTAAATCAATACACTCTCGTCTGTTAATTCTCTGAGATGAAAATGAATGTGTACATAACATTATTTTAAGAAATATAGGAAACTAATATACAGAACAGCCTATCAAGTTTTCTGTCCATTAGAAGCTATTTTAATCTTACTTGTCCTTAATTCACTCAGACGTTACTGTAATAACATTATAGCTTTATGTCCATCTAGAGAAACTACACTTTCCAATCGTGAACTAATGATTAATTATACAAATGGTTAATTAGCTTTCGATATTACTTCATACAAACACAGAAATATTCTCTGTAGGTTATGTTTAATAGCTTTCCTTTGATGTTGTCCAAGGTCCTTATAGACGAAGTCATTTGTATTTATTTCATTACAGCCCCTTGAGATGGCGTTGTTATTGTAATTTTAAAACTCATTTATCTCATTAAATATCAGTCCTATCAAAATTTTGCATAGAATAAAACTTATCGCAAATTATTTTTCAAGAAACGTTTGTTATGTATCATTTTTGACGAAAATTAATAATAAGGGAGATATTTCGATTTATTTAATTCAAGCCCCCTTATAACCCCTCTTTTAAATAAAATATTTTGAATACCATATAGCCTAAATTCTAAGTTACAACGAACTTAATTTATATTCCAATTTTCATATAAATCGGTTCAGCAATTATCGCATGAAAAGGTAACAAACATACAGACAGACAGACAAACAGACAGACAAACATTAAAAAAGAAAGCGATTTTCGGTTTCAGGGTGGCTAATTATATATGTTAGGACCAATTATTTTTTGAAAATCGAAAATTACTAGAAAAATTTCGGCTACAGATTTATTATTAGTATAGATTTATTTATTTATCTATTTATTTATTTATTTTGCTAATAATTGTAACATAAAATATAATGTAATTAGAAAAACTTTAGCTCGCCCCTGAAAGAGTAGAACTCGTGTTCAGGGGCGGATTCCTGAATTGAAATTAAGAAGCGTATAATACAATTTGTCTTATGCCTACTACGCAATAAGAATATGTTAATTTAAATTTACAATTTTTCAATTTTTATAAAATCCAACAATACTTTTTAAATTTAATACTAGAACTATTAGAATTGACAAGATTGTCTCTCAACTTAATGGATGACCTAGCTAAGTACAGTGTTTATAATATTAATAGAACTAAATTTCTGACCTTACGGAGACGCACAGAATGACAAATATCACAATCACTGAAACATCGTACAGTATATTAGAAGGTGGGAATTGCGATTATCAACCAGTCTGTTTTTACAGCGATGTGACTCGTTATAGATCCTTTCTTCCAATCCGAGTACATTGCTGCTCTTCCGATAATTCGAATTCGCTGAATCTGCATATTTATCTTGCAAGAAGCAGAATAAATTAACACAGAACTCCGCTGGGTTTTATTCTTCGTACCGGATGATGGAAATATCTACTTTCAACACACGTACACCAGTTCTATTACATAACCGAGACGCTAGCTCACATTTAAAATAGATTGTAGACAACCAACTATTTTACATTTATAGCGATTCTTTAAGATTGGTATTACTGTCTCTGTTATTATCAATTTTACACATTATTATACTAGTTCTATGAATATTTAATTACTGATATCTTATATAGTGTAATAATTATGGTAGGTACATAAGTATATTATACTTTTACGAACTTAACGCACTGAAATTGTAGACAAAAGCATACATTATTACTACTTATTAATTTAATATAGCCTACTGGAACTGGACACATATTGCATTGATGACAGATTAATTTAATATAATGCCATGCAAAAGACACGGTTATTAATGTTAATTTAAACTCAATTAAATTATTCCGATTTGTTTACTTACTGAATAACCTACCAAAGTATTTGTAATATTTTTGTAAGCATTTTTAGGAGGGAGGGAACATCCCACGCACTACGACCTTGAGGTCTATTGTACACCCCTCTATATGGGATGAGTTGCGTGCCCACCGATTCTCTACGTGCTCCGACCTAACCACTCGACCCCCTTAACGACAGGTCCCTACAGCCAACAGAGTCCATATAGGGTAAACATTGGTAATTTCGTGGCAGTGGTTATTTCGTGATACCTTTTCTTTGCTCTTTCGTGAACTAACCAATGGTGCTACGAGATTCAAATTTCCGTCAAGGAATTGCATATGTTGTCCGGTTTCCAGAAACAGACAGCTTTGTATGACTATTGTAGCTGCTTCAGTGAGCTTTTATGTTTCGAGAGAGCAAGTTAGCGTCGATTTCTCAGGCGTATAAATTTTTTGGATGTTTGTAATTACATTACAGACTTATTACTAAAGGTAAGCATATGATACTTGGTACAATGATTTATTATATCTTAATGAAATTTTAAGAAATGTTTTCGGAATTTAAGATACAGCTGTAGTCGCCATATAGGCTTAGCTTTACTGATAGAAACCTTAGCTGTTTGAGGCGAAATTTTGTTTAGAATCAAGCGTTACATTTTATACTATTTTAAAAATTGTATTACAATACGAATTTTAGAAGTCTGAAGATAAGATGTGATAACAAAAAAGAAAAGGGGGACGCAATGGATTCAGTGTAGCTTCTTTTTGATTTGTTATCATGCTAAATGCCAATGATAAGTGCTAGATGACTTACTTGCAAGAATTTTATTGTGACAGAAGATGAAACATGGCTCCACCATTTTGGACCGGAAACAGAGGCAGACAATGGCGTGGCATCATGCAAATTCACCAAAAAAAATAAAAATTCAAAAGTGCACCTTCGGCAGGAAAAGTTATGGCTACTGTGTTTTTCGATTCAGAAGGACTCTTGCTTGTGGACATGATACCACACGGAACCACCATTAATTCTGACGAGTATGTGGCAACTCTCAAGAAACTTCAAGCTCGACTGAGTCGTGTTCGACGACATCGGGAGAAGCAGGATGTTCTGCTATTGCACGACAACGCACAGCCATATGTCAGTCACAAGACCACAGACCAGATCAGAAAATTCGGATAGACAACACTGAAACATCCGCCTTACAGTCCTGAACTGGCACCTTGCGATTACCATCTCTTTGGTAAACTGAAGGATCCATTCGCGGAACGAGGTTAGAAGATGACTCCCTTGTGCACGCTGCTGAAGAGTGGCTCAGACGTGTTGGTCCAGAGTTTTACCGTGCTGGTCTACAGGCCCTCGTTCCTAGATTACGTAAGGCAGTTGAAAGGGTCAGAGATTATTTGGAAAAGTGAAATTTTGTTCCTGAAGAATGTATTTATATTCTGTGAAAATAGCAAAGTTCTAGGATAAATATATAATTTTTAAATAAATGTTATGCATTACTTTTGGAGTTACCCTAGTAATACAGGCTATATTAAAGTCCGTAATAAAAGTGTTCACCCTTTCAGGGCAAAGAAGATCCCTTTTCAATTTTAATTTTTACTTTGATTTCATTCTCATTATGTGTTGATATGTATTTCTATGTTTTCTTGCTATGAATATTAGACGGAATTACTATGTTTGAAGTCTTGTAACAATAAATTAGAATTTCATTTGACTTTAATGAATTTTTCCACAATTCTTCTACCTCTCATGAAATTATCAATGTAATATCACGAAATTACCAAGGTTATCACGAAATAACCAACCTTTTAGCTTAAGTTGTAAAAGTGGTTTTTGGCAATTGTTCAAGAACGTGTCGAAACTTTTATGTCTCCAGATTTGTACAGAAAATTATCATCTTTTAGATGAAATTATCGGAATAAGGATATATTTACACATTTGCATTTTAAATTAGTTTTCATGAAATTATCACGAAATTACCAATGTTTACCCTACCACTCCTTCTTCGGCAATCCCTCCAAGGCTCCCTTAACGGTCCGAGGTGGAAGTCCTCCCGCTGAGAAGGTCTGCTTCGGGTTCTATTCCAGAAGTTATCCATTATCACTTGAATATAATCCACGGAGGCCTTTCGAAAATACCAGCAGCTTCGGAGGGCCGCCTGTAAAGCTATCTGAAAACCAGAAGAAGTAACGGGATGATGAATGAAAGGATGAAAGTGAAGAAAAGGCAGTGGCGAAGATGAGTGAATGCATGTTTAGTCGACAGTCCGAAGACTGGTTGGAATCTCGTACACCAATAAGGCATCGCTAATGAAAAAAATTATTAAATTTTGGTTTATTTAACGATGCTCGCAACTGCACAGGTTATATCAGCGTACCCGGTTTGCTGGAATTTTGCTCCGCAGGAGTTTTTTTTACATGCCAGTAAATCTACTGACATGAGTCTGTCACATTTAAACACACTTAAATGCCATCGACCTGGGCCAGGATCAAACCCGCAACCTCGAGCACAGAACGCAAGCGCTATACCAACTACGCTACCGAGGCCGGCTCACTAATGAAGCAATTAAGCAGGAGATAATGGTGTAGGATGGCCAGTTCCTTTCTCCATTGCATACATCGCTGACTAGTAACATATTTCACTATTCAGACTCAAGTTGATGCAACAATTGCTCTTTTTCTGACGCATAGGCCTCTCTTTGAGTGAGATGTACTGCGTTATATGTATGAGCCAGAACTAGTGATGGATACGTTTCCAGCCACCAAAATGGAAAAATTGTTAAAATGAATTGGTATTATTGAATCACACTGAAAATTGTGGTAACTACAGACTTCTTTCATATATAAAACATAGAAAACCATTATATACGAATCTTATATTTCTTTAATAATTATTAACTGTTTAGCAACATTACGAAAGTGTCCTTTTTCAATTGGTCAGCAATTTTATCGATGTTTCAGATTAGAGTTAAAATACCGTAATTTCCCATAACTATGGTACATGCACCCAACTATGGTCCAAAACGCATTATGTACTACTTAGTCTCCCAAGAGTTCGGTGTTTGCCATTTAAGGCGCCACTGTGATGGAATTATGTTCCCCATAGATGCGTCTATCTACCATTACACGTGGCAATGATATGGATGATTAACAAGGTCAGTGTGTATCGTTCTGTTGAATGTGTGAAGACACGAAATCATTCAGTTTGTGTTTGTCTGCTTTATTAAGCTCTCCTCTGTCGAACTGGTAAATTATAGATATATGATTGTTGTACAATTAAACCTGGCTATATAGTGTTTACTTTCACGTAATAATTAGACTGGCAGAGATTAAGGACTCTGCGTGAAAAATGTTTAACCTCAAGGCTAGAAGTCAGTCCTGAACTATGTACCACAATTTTTCGTGACCATAGTTGTATTTCATTTTGAAATATTTGTTTTAATGAAATGTGAACAATTTGATTACTTACTTCTGCAAATACAGTATCTCAGTATATTCTAAAATACCATTTAACATTATAGTCCAGTAAATAAAGAAACAGGCTGTTCTAGCAACAATGGTACTAGCACGAATAATGGTCCGGTGAAACGAAAACTTCAGAGTAGAAGGCTCACAACCTTCCCTGTAAGTGACTATGACAGCGATGAAATTGAATTGGATACAGATTATGAAGTTTCCGGTGTACTCTCCATATTTACAGACAGTGAGTCAGATGTGGAAAGAAGATGAAATCTCTTATAATAATGCTAAAGGCGCATAGTTATATGGTAGTTACTTATGAGGAGTAATTGTGTCCACGGAAAGTTTTGGAAGTGAAGAACAATCGAGCTGTTGTTCATGTATAGTAAGAAGCGGCAATTACTGAGATGGCGAGAAATGGAATACATTTTAGTCTATAGAAAGGAAAACATAATAAAACAAATTGAAGATCTCATATGCGTCTCGTAAAAGAGAGATCTATTTGCAATTCGAGAATTACAAGAGAAGTGGAGATTCAAAGGATAGAAATAAGCCTAGTGAATATAGTTCTCAGTATGGTAAATAAACATTATCAGTGAATTTATTTGCATAATATTTTGCTAAGAATGTGTTAGTTTGTTTTGATACCGTACTTTTGTTCTTTAATATACATTCACCGGCAAAAAAAAAAAAAAAAAAAAAAAAAAACCGGGCCAACTACATTTTATTAAAAATTTTTGAAAATTGTAGAATTTTTTTCATAATTGTAGGTATGCTGAGGTTCATTTACAGTAGCGTGCAAATTAATCAGAACAACGTAATTACTTATGCAAAAACACTCAAACGGGATAAAAAAAAAGGATCTAAGACATACCTCAGTAATCTATGTGGCCTCCCTTGTTTCTAATAACAGCTCTGAGACGATTTGGCATGGTTTCCACTAATTTCCCACAAATATTCTTCATTTCTTCATCGCGAAACCATACACCAATCAGGGCAGAAATCATCTTCTCCTTTGTAGAACAATCCATTTTTTGTATTCTTCTTTTGCAAATTGACCACAAGTTCTCAATGGGGTTGATGTCGGGTGAGTTGCCTGGCCATGGGAGTACCTGAATATTCTTCTTGTTGAAGAATTCTGTAGTTTTTCGAGACGTATGGCATGGTGACAGGTCTTGTTGGAACACACCTCTGCCATCCGGAAATGATTTTTGCAGGTGGGGTACCATTCTGGTTTCCAATAAGTGAATATATTTGTCAGAATTCATCATTCACTTGATAGGTATTAATGCTCCAGGCCCTTCATGTGTAAAACAACCCCAAAACATTACTTTAGGGGGGTATTTGGGTGCTTGTTGGAGATGAGCTGCTGTTACTTTTTCGGATCCTTTCCGTGCGTAAGAAACACGGTGGCCGTGGACCTCGAAATGAGACTCATCGGAAAAAAGTACATTCTTCCAGTCATTCACTGTCCAGTGATGATGTAATTTTGCCCACATTAAGAGTTTTTTGCACATAACAGGGGTTAGCAGTTGCTTCTTAATAGGCTTACGAGCCCTTCGTCGAGTTTCCAAAAACCTACGCCGCACGGTTGTGACGTGAATATTCGCCCCAGTGGTAGCCATTAACTCGCGGGTTAAGTCGACAGCAGTTAGTCTAGGATTTAATTTACTTTTCTTGACAATTAAAACGATCATCTGCAGATGAAGTCTTCCTTTTCCGGCCACAGTTTCCTTTTTTCTGGGGTGTAATGGATCCAGTCCCCCTGTATCGTTTTATAATCGAATTAACAGTAGCCAAACCGATGTGACGTTCTGCAGCAATTTGCCTCTGTGTCATAGAAGAATGCTCTGCTAATGTTATAATTTTAGACCGTTTTCGTGGAGTTGTATCCATTTGTGAAGACGACAGAATGTACACAGGATTGCAGTATTAAGTCTTCAACACAACTGAAATGCTTATAAGTATTAAAGACAGGCAAAATGTCACATATTATAAAAAATAATAACGACAGACCTTCAACAATGGAATTACACGTACTACAGTTGTCAATTAAATCGGTATGAGCAGCTGTGAGGCGAACAATGACAGAAAATGTAAAAATATGTCGTGTTCGGATTAATTTGCACGCTGCTGTAGTTATTAATTTATTTTGTGATACGTAACAATGTAATACTGAATACGTAATAGCCAACAATGATCTGAAAAGGAGATTCGTTCTTCTTGCAATATTGTGTCTAAACTTCTCGGACTCATTTCAAGCTATGCTGAAGAAGTCTACAGACTGGTAAGCTCTCTTGAGGTAATAATGGAGTATTTCATTGTATACAAATGTCACTAAGTCCTACCGATTCAGCAAAATGGTTGCATTGATAGAAGATGGGAATAGTCAGCGTTACGTGGCTGCAGTTCTTGAGACCAGAAGAGCCTTCTAGAAAATAAGACAAGTTAACATGAGTGAGAGAACTGTAAGAAGACGTCTGGATGAATGTGGGCTGAATTCCAGAAGATCAGCTAAAGGCCCAGAATTGCTCCAGCAACATCGTGTTGAACGATTACGTTTTGCTCACAATCATGCTAATTGGAACCTGGGGCAGTGGCGACGAGTGAGCTTCACAGATGAACCGAGATTTAGTTTACAGATGGACGTAGTGTGGAGAAGAGAAGGAGAACTTTTTCTTCATTACCTTCAGTTCACGTGTGAGTTTCCAAGGTAGATCAGTAATGGTATGGGATGGCATTTCGTATGAAGCTCACACAGAACTTGTTTTCATTAATGGAGGTGCTTTGACTGCTCCAAGATACATCGAAGAAGGTCTAATTTAACTTGTGGTACCATATGCCCCACTTATTGGTGAAACGTTCCTGTTAATGAATGACAATGCTCGCCTTCATGCTACAAGAATCGTGGATGAGTTCCTTTACGACGTTGGATTGAATAGGATGGCATGGCCGGCAAGAAGTCTGATATAAATCCTAATGAAAATTTGTGGGAAATGCTAGGGAAGCGAGTTAGAAATCGACTAACTCCTCACAGCAACTTACAGCAGCTCCGAAATGTTCTAAGTAAAGAATGGAGTAGTATCGACCAGACTGACATCCAGAATCTGATCGAAAGGTTGAGTCGGCGAATGGTAACAGATACAGTGACGGGGAGGCAATATCTGCTATTAGTAACATCTGGGTGGCCACAAAATCAGTTGAACTTTTGGTAGAAAATTGAATGAATTTGTAAATTTTTACACCTTTTAATTATATCCATTGTTTGGTGTTGAAAATAATAGCGCAAGTGATAATAAAAAAGGGTTTTTTTTCTGGGAAGCAATATTTTCTTCATTTCATAATGGGTTTTCTGATTCTCACTTCATAAAAAAATTGAGAACCTTTAGGTGGCCCGGTATTTTTGCCGGTGAGTGTAGTTGTTCATTATTGCAGGAAAATGACTTTCAGATTTCACTTGTTTATTGTCTGTTTATGCAATGTGTACTAATAAAAAGAATCCATGTACTTTTCATTTATTTTTAATATTTCTGTGCTAGATTATGTTTCTACCCTTAAATTAGAAACTCAATTTATTGATTTACGAATAATTACAGATCCAGCTATAGTCCATTCATGCTTTCAAGCATGAATATATGAGTGGACCATAGTTGGGCAACCCAGAATACGACTATGTACCAATGCTTATTATTTTTAAACACTTGTAATTAAATAATTTCAAACACAAATGTCAATATTTATTTAATCTACACTTAGAAGAGTTCGAAGCCAAAATTTCACTTAATCTGGATGAATAGTATTCAATATACAAAGAAAAATGTGACAAATGTGGACCATAGTTACGGGAAACTACGGTACGTAAAAATATGGACCCACATAAAAATAATACAAAGATCAGTCTATAAGATCCGTCAACAATAATAAATTTATTCACTAGGCCTATAAGTACAAATTATGAAATGATGTCAAATTGTTTAGAGGACAATTCACATTACAGAAGCAAATATTGAGATAGTTTTGGTTGAAAGTGGAGAGAACTAGATTTTTTTACTAAAATCATAACATTGAGCACCAGTAACTTTATGAAGAGATCCATGGAATTTTTTTTTACTAAGCAGGATAGGCCTATGTATTCAGAATCAGGATAAACTAATTCTTTATGCAGCTCATTATTTCTAATAAACAAAGTTATCTTAACAAAGAATAAATTATATGCAATTCAGTCAATATAATTCTGCGCCTGTTGCAATAATTTTGTACCTACTCTATAACAGAATACCTTACGCACTGTAAATTCAATCTTCACTTCTGCACGACCTGCACAGAGAAATTTACCCAGACATGCTATCTACTGTCAGTCCAAGTGGTTATGTCGCAGCGTCGTAGAAACGGGGGAAATCATATGAAAGTTACTTGCTTAACGAGGACATTTTATTTAAATTATTTTAAACACTTTATAATATTACGTAGACGTCCAATTCTTAACAGCCCAGCCATTAGCCTTTACCGAGGGGCCAGCGGGAAACCGGAAAGCGACGTAACCAAACGGATACAGTACCTGTGCGAAAATATTCACTTCATTCACTGGAAAATACGACCATATTTCTGGAACGTACTGTGCTCACTTACTCAGTACTGTATACTGTGACCGTAAGGCGATTTTGACAGCATATGCATGCGGTCTTGGTTCTATGTGAAAGACGTGTGGAAGTTTACTAGTAGAATGGGTGGGAGGGAAGTACATTCAAAAACTCAGGTACAATAAAAATTGAAGTAAAAATAAAATGATGTCCCCGTATCTCTCAATTATTGCGAGTTGCAATGAAACATAGTCAGGCTATCAGAACCGACGAAACACGTACATAAGAAGGCGAGATCGCGATGATTTGAGCGGCTTATCAACAGTCTGTTTTACATCAAAATTTGAAGTTCATCAAGAGGCTTCTTGCATTGCAGCCGATGGCAGTTCTAAAACGTGTTGATATTATTACAATTGACAGTAAGAACAATAAGGCTTATGTTATAGACCCTCGTATACGATGTGAAACTGGATCTGGACAATATGAGGAAGTGAATTCTGAAAAAAAAAGTATGATTATACCATTGTTTCTTTTAAAGATAAATATAAATTTCAAGGAAACATTAAAGTGGTTGGTTTGCTTATTTGCGCAAGAGATAGACCTATTATAATAAGATTTTGCCATTCAAACATTCCTCAGTCCAGATTTTGTTCTTAAAATACAGCAATAACCGTTGTAAAATTTTCTATTCTTAGATTAAGAAATCATTTATATGGATAATATAGGCCTATTATTTGTATATACTAAATGAACTATTCTCCACGCGCCCGCTTCCACTACTTGCAGGTGTTGGGCGAGTCAAGCCGATAACCGTGATGAACGGGTGTCAGAAGTCCGCAGTAAAATTACCTACAGTTTGCCGCAAAAGTTAGTACTAATATATAATTAAAAATAAAAACATCTACCTACGGTTTGTTACGTAAGATATTACTAATAAAACTTAGAAAATGAACATTAATAAATACTTAAAAAGTCTACCTACAGTTTATCGCGTAAGATTTTACTAATAAACACATACAGTACTATTTTTTAAATATTAAACAGGGACCACTAAAACCTATTTCCGACAAAAATTACCTGCACATTTCAATATATCTCTCGAACAACAAAACTCATCATATAAACAGTCATCATTCACGACAAAATGAAATGTTTAGAATAATGATTTTTACATTGCAAAAATAAGGGAGAAAAATGCTCGAAGAGACGAAAATTACGGGAGCCGGGAAACTGTTAAAAATAGGGGAAAATACGGAGGATCCTGGGAAATACGGGAGGGTTGGCAACCCTACTGACGCGCGATGGAGGTGGGACATTTGTAACCGGCTTAAAAGCTGGTTGCCGACTAGCAGTGAGCTGTGAAAGCCCAGCCGCGCGAAGAATTATTGTTCACCCAGTATTAGCCTGATATACAGTACACTGTTGACATTTTAGTAAAGATTTGTCTGTACGGGTAACTTTCATTAAATTGTAGGTATTTAAACGAAATGATAAAATTTTCTGTGATCGATTATTAATTACACGCTATATCTCAAGATGCTGTGTCATATTAGATAACCTTTATCCCTCAAATATAGAGGTGCGGTCTCTGAGACCGCTAGAAAAATTTTAATGTGCAAATGAACCGGTTCATGCCACTTTACGAATGTGAACGCTTGTGTAATTTCTGGCGGGAAGCCGGTGGCGCATTTCACTTAGCGGTATTCAATTATTTCGTGTAATACTGGAGATATTACACATACTATATTTCTAGCTGTCTCGTAGACCGCATGTCTGTGTAACTGGACTGTGTTATCTGTGGATCTTACACAATGCCCTTCGCAAAATGTTATGTTAGTGACGAAAACTTTCACAAGACAGTGCTTGAATAGACGGAGGATGAGGATAGTGAGGTTGACTCTGCAGGTGAACAAGATTTCGTCCTTCAGAGTGATCAATTGCCTATTAAAAGTGTAATGTAGCCTAGTCTATATAAAGTAGGTAATGTTTTGAATATTTCTGATTTTTTGCTTGAAACTATATTATTCCCTATTTTAATTCAAAACTGAACATTAATACGTGTTGAGTTTTGATAGAAGCGTCTATATGTGTATCACGTATTTCCAAGCAATTGTTGTCACGACATTGAGCATTTATGATTTTATAAATAAAATATTGCAGTATATTACATCATTGCTTTTTAAATTAACGTAAGGGATGTAAAAGAACAGCACCCAAGTTATTTAACATCCATTGCTTTCTTGTGCCGACAACAATACTAATACAATAGCGGTATCAGAGACCGCACGTCTGTGTTGACGGCTCACATTACGCACAGCTGTTGTTGAGGGTTTAAAGGCAGCTATCCGAAAGGTTTTCCTCTGATTAATTCTGTTCAGAGGATGGCTCACTGCATAAAACTGGAATATCGATGCATTGTATGTAATTTCTTATGCGTTATAATAATTCAATCTTCCTCAACTTGGTGAGGTTGCCAAAGACAAAGAATGTTAAACAGTAACATTTAAAATGATAAATTAAAATGTCCAAGAAATTTGTTTACAAGGAAGTAAAATTTGTAGTAGATAATATTTCACATAATAAAAATTTATTAAAAAAATTATAAAAATACAGATAAAAAATAGACTGAGAAAATTCAACTGTAATTTGAGTTGAAATACAAATGTCGCCGTAAAATCTGACTCTAAATACTGTCATCCCGATTATTTTCTCTTTTGTTCAGATATACATATGGTGATATAAAGATCCGGAATTTCTAATATTAATTCTAAAACCATTTGTAACTTAACATACGCTAAATATTATTATTTATAGGAAAATCTGGTTCCTCGCCGTGGCGTCGTGGTAAGGCAGACTGCCTAGGACTCGGCGTTACGGAATGCGCACTGGTTCGAGTCCTCATGGGGGAAGAAATTTCCTCATGAAATTTAGGCCAGGTATGGGACCGGTGCCCACCCAGCATCGTGATTCACATGGGGATCTATGATAGGTAGCGAAATCCGGTTACCAAAGTCAGCTGTAACGGCTGGGGTGGTATCACCGTGCTAACCACACAATACCGCCATTCTGGTTAGATGATCGTCCACCTCTGCTTTGGCATGTGGACGTGAGGCTAGCAGGCGGCTGGTCGGTCATGGTCCTTCATGGGCTGTCGTGCCTCGAATTATTATTATTATTATTATTATTATTATTATTATTATTATTATTATTATTATTATTATTATTATTATTATTACTATTATTATTATTATAGGAAAATCTTAAGTTAAACAATTGGACAATTTTACTGTTAGAATGAACTGATGAAAATATTAAATAAATAACAATACATTTTATTGTTCTAGTAAAAGTTTGACTTACAACATAAGTTCAAGTAGGCTAATCATGTATCTTCTGTCGTATATTCAGCCTAATTGTCATAAAGATTTGTCCAACGAAATTTATGATTTTGGAATGCTAGTTTTGTTTCCTGTATCTTGATGTCAGAAATTAAAAGTACTGAAATGCCAGGATAAAGAATTTTCTATGCTTTTGTATGTGCTAGTCATTGAAATCCGAGGTACAAATGAGACTTTCAGGATATGAAGTTTAAATTACTTTCGTCATAGCAAATAAAATTATCGTATTTTCCTTGTGTACCTTCCCTTTCCGCTCTGCTTTCAGTAAGAATAAGTGCGTTAACAATGGAAGCAATCTGACCCATGTCTGATGGAAAATGGAAAGGAACCCAGGTTTGTCTAGGTGGAATATTAGAGTACAATAATGACCTCATAAAATTAAGTTAAAATGTAATAACTTCCACAAATAGGGTTGAACCCTCAAAAACGGGTAGAATGCTGTGGAATCCTATTCCCGACCTCATTCTTCTTGTTCAAAGAGAATAGATTTAAGAGTGGTGCAAGACAATTCCAAAGCCTCACTTCGCTGTCTTGCCCATTTGAATACAAGTCCAGGCAGTGAGTGGGGGAAGTTCTTGCGGTTAAAAGCGTCTCTGCTGTCCCCAGAATTTCTAAAACCCTATTCCAATTTCCACCGACGCGAAAACCAAGCGAGTGAATCTAACTTCATTATGGGGATTAGAGAGAATTCTCCTCTCCTTGCGAGATGAGACTTTAAAGAGAAATGGATCTCTCATGGGAAGGACATCTCCATTCGCAGAAAATGTTTATAGGCAGATGTGTGGGACTGCGCTCAAACCCCGCTGATTCCTGCTAGCGTCATGTAGTACCTGCATCCTACAAATATTCTTCAAAACTATTCCAAGATTTACGCGATTTTTATATCTTACTAGTAAAATTTCGATATAATGCAAGAGACGCTTCGAAAGTGCTGACGTACCGGTACTTAAGAAAAATCTTTTCTCCAGCTGTAATATTTGCGAAATATTAAAATAGGTACATATTTTGAACACAAATCGTTATTTTTATGTATAGTATTCCTCTCGGTAAGTATCTCAATCAAGAATATAAATATATATGTATATATATTTTTTAACTCTCTTCGTCTTTCTCAGTCATTCGGATAGGTATGTAAATGTCGATATATAGATCCGATATTCCGGAAATACAGATTTCATTACCAGGAACAAGTTACCAAGATTTGGGAGAGTTGCACATTTGTCGGGCTCTTTATATCTGGCTAGTCCGAAAAATTACTTCAGTCTACATACGAACATGTATAAAATACGTACATACATAGGCCTACATACACACATACATTCGTACAAACATACGTATATACGTACATACGGCACGGTACGGTACGGTACATACACCAGTGGTCGGTTTTGGCTCTTGCAGGTTTATACAATATCCATTATTTTAAAATTAGTTTAAATACACTATTTTCTAAGATATACAATATCCAGTTTTTTACATTAGTATGTCAGTAGGCCTATATCAGTGTCTGGATTAATAAGTTTACTTGAATTCACTAAAAACATAATTTATAGTATTCCTAAAGTGAAGGCATTAAAGAGTACGGATTATATCTCTGTGACATCTTCAGAAGCTGAGTGTAGTTTTTCTACACCGAACATAATAAAGTCTTTCCTGATAAAAACAATTATTTAAGAATGACTTAGTATTACGGAGGTCATACTGATAAGCATAGCAATAAATTAGATAGTCTTTTATTTGATACTAAATGTAATTCAGTTTCCAAGATAAGTGTAGTTTAGAAATCCAAAAATATTTTTTTAATGAAGCTGCTAGATATTTTTGAAGTTGAACAGTCTATCAAATTAATGTATTTAAATCGAAAAGACTTTCGTGCTATGACTTTTTATGATTTTAAATCGTTACTGACGCTCTAAGAAAAGCATACGACTTCAAAACGCTTTTGGAGTTGAAGCACCAACAGTAAGGATTGTGTATGATTGGTTTGTGGAATTCAGACGTTGACATCAACTATTTCCTCTGGAGGTGACTTGCTATATGGACCAGTAGCATATATCGACGCTGTGCATCAAATTATGATTAAAGACTATAATCGAATCACCTACGCCAAGATTCAGACATTTTTGGGTATAGGTATGAATGCAATACAAAAGATCCTCTATGATCGTCGTGTTGTGAGGAAGCTGTGTGATCGGTGGATTTCATATAATTTGACAGAAGCTGGGAAACAAACTCGTTTTGATTGGTGCACGATAATGCTTAAAAAATTCAATCTGGCCCACCGAATTCTTTTTTTGACACCATAACAGGTGTCGAAACATGGATTTACTGTTTAATTTCATTTCATTTAGTGTTCTGCCCAAGAGCAAGTCTTTCACTGCAAACCCAGGTCCTTCCAATCTTTCCTATTTTCTGCCTTCCTTTTTGTTTCCTTATATGATCCATATATCTTAATGTCGTATATCATCTCATATCTTCTTCTACCTCGAACTCTTCTCCCGTTCACCATTTCTTCCAGTGCATCCTTCAGTAGGCAGTTTCTTCTCAGCCAGAGATCCAACCAATTCCTTTTCCTCTTCCTGATCAGTTTGCACTTTTTCTTGGGAAAGATAAATGCGGTAGCTTCCCATTGCTTTCCGCACATCACCCTCTCTTTCGCATCTAAAAAAGATCCCAGGGGGGCCCAGCGTGGAGGTGAGGGGAGTGGATTTGACTAATTATGCCCTCCTAACTTCATCGAAGTTCACCGCAAGGATTAAATGACAGTTACTGTATATCAGGGCTTTTGACCCGCTTAGAGAGCGGGAAATCCCAATTAGCCTTTGCCTTCCGTAGCATTGTCCACCACGTCAGTGCATCGTCGTATATTGCGGAACAGACAAAGAACTTTTTGATTTTGATTTACTGTTATGAGCCAGAAATTAAAGAGCAATCGCACAATGGATCTTCCCAGAGAAGATGAGCCAACAAAAGTCAAAAGATGCTGAAGCACTGGCAAGAACATGGTTGACTCATTTTGTACGGTTACTGTCGAGTGGTATACCAACATTTTTTTTTACCGAAAGTTTTGAAAAAATTGCGTATAGAATGACCTCGAAACCGTAGCATCCTCCACCATGTCAGGGCATCGTCGTATATTGCGGAACAGACAAAGAACTTTTTGATTTTGATTTACTGTTATGAGCCAGAAATTAAAGAGCAATCGCACAATGGATCTTCCCAGAGAAGATGAGCCAACAAAAGTCAAAAGATGCTGAAGCACTGGCAAGAACATGGTTGACTCATTTTGTACGGTTACTGTCGAGTGGTATACCAACTTTTTTTTTACCGAAAGTTTTGAAAAAATTGAGTATAGAATGACCTCGAAACCGTAGCATCCTCCACCATGTCAGGGCATC
The DNA here is from genome assembly GCF_040183065.1 of Periplaneta americana. NCBI lineage: Eukaryota > Metazoa > Arthropoda > Insecta > Blattodea > Blattidae > Periplaneta > Periplaneta americana. Next base: position 112,603,138 of record NC_091120.1, on the reverse strand, counting down.
GTCGTACATTGCGGAACAGACAAAGAACTTTTAGGTCCTTCAGGTGTGAATGACGCACCAAAAAGTCCTGATCCGGCACCACATGACTTCTTCTTGTTCCCAAATAATAATAAGAAAACTCGTGGATTGTCCTTTAACAACGTTCAAACTGCGATTGAAGCCTTCAACGAGCTGGTGGCTGATGTATGTATGTATGTATGTATGTATGTATGTATGTATGTATGTATGTATGTATGTATGTATGTATGTATGTATGTATGTATGTATGTATGTATGTATGTATGTATGTATGTATGTATGTATGTATGTATGTATGTATGTATGTATGTGTGTGTATGTATGTATGTATGCATTTATTTATTTGTTTATTTATTTACACTGCAAGTGGAAAAGCACCCGGTGGCAGTGGTATACACAATAAAATTACAATACACAATACAATTATACAATACAAATACAATTATACAATACACAATACAATTATATACACAATACAATAAGAATACACAATACAATTGAACACATAATTACAATTAATAATAATACATAAAATAACCTCATTAATAAGTGAACCTAATTTTACAATACAACCTACATATGTATAGAACCTACATAAGTTTCTCATTGGTAGTGATAATAGTCTTTCACTTTACTCTCATCTCACTCACTGTAATGGCACTATGACGCATTTCACTGACACTTTAGGACACATTTCACTGACCCTCTATAACACATTCCACTGACACTATGGAACACATTTCATTTCGACTATAAATCATCACTGATCGGAACTATTCACTGCACTGTAAAGCCATCACTTCACTGACTCACCACGCTTCACTGATGCAACAGCTCAAATAAGACAAATACTTACACCCTTATGCATAGGCCTACTTATAAACAGAACTACATTTAAGCTAAACATTTCTAGTCTAAGACCCTCTTACACGCTATTTTTAAATAATTTACAATTCAAACCAAGGGAGTAACCCGTCAGGTTAAATAAATACATGCCACCTTAAAAAATTAAATGTTAAATATCACCTTAATTTTAATTTACACTTTATACACAACTTTTTAAGTTATTCTTGAATCTCCTTAAGGAAGGACAGCCCTCAAAGACCGCTGCAGGTAGGTCATTCCAATCATTTATAGTTCATATTTAAAAATGAGAATTTACCTACATCCGTTTTCTGTTTCCTACATTTGATTTTAAAATCATTCCTATGTACCATAGTACGTTGGCTCCATAAGTTGAGTGCAATGCTTTGATGATTGATTCCATCGAATGGACAAGTGCATAATATTTAAGGGGATATTTTGAGAAACAATAAAGCCGATATTAGAAATAATGTGAATTAAAGACATGGGCCATGTATATAATGCCTGAAAATAGCTATTGATCCTTAGCGTGTTTGTTTTTAAAATAATGTGTTTAAGCTCAAACTACAGTCAGTGTAATGTTATTAGTATCTATTTGTTGTTACCTGTTGCTTTAAAAAGAATGTGTAATTTTAAGTCAATTTTTCTACTATTCCTTCACTGTTTACATTTGTTTTTAAATCTTTTGTATTGCCCCTACTATTATATATTGCCCTTCAAGAATTTCGTTTGTTTTAAGTCATTACTTGTGCTGTTATTTCAATTATTGTACCTGTTCCTGAATCACGTATGTAACTTGTAACCGTAAATCATTGCTTGTAATATCCTTTTATTACTCATAACTAGACTTCGTGGAATTGCCACGAGAATCGTAAGGTTTACTGCGCACGCGATATAGACTGTATGAGAACGGGGCGTGCAACGGATGGAAGTATGTCTCTGATGTAAACACTGAGCAGTATACTGCGGTTGCAATAAAACCTGTATCCTGCTTTCAAGAAATATAATGAATGATCATTGAAGTAGGAAATATCTAAACATGTAAATACACAATTATTTTATAGTGAGATATATATTTTCTTAAAATTTAATGTAATATACTCACATCATCCTTGAATATGTGCATTGCAGTGAACAGTTACGTACATTTTGATCGACTGCGAAGTGAACCTCCTCCGATAGTCACTTAAACAGTTTTTATATTGGGAAAATGTACTGTACTTTCGACATCACACGATGTAATAGGTGCATATTTGAAGAACGGAAAGCCGCTACTTTTTAGTACACCAACTTCAGACGTCTTGTCGTGACCTGATACTACATCATTTATAACACGAAGTTGTGAATAGGCAGAATTTTTAGCAATATGTTTCTCAACTTTCATTTCACTTTTTCTGAAATTAGTGAATTGTTATTTTGGATAACGATTTGTGATACTTTATCCACTATATTAAGAGCTTCTGAGAGTTGTAGTTTAGACGATTCTAACAGGGTGATGCTTTTGGACACGATTTTAAAACTAGAATCAATGAACAGAATATCTTCCAATAGCTGTTCAGAAGGCAATGCTTTTACTGCTGCAACAGCGGAACTGTCTGTGCTATCCAATGCATCAATTACCTTCATTATTTTGCCTTAATGTTCTGCATAATAATTAAAAGCATCCAACCAACGGGTCAAGACTGGCTGCGTGGATAAGGGTATTCCAGGGGAAATTGTTTGGATCAGCAACACTCTCATTGTAGTATGTTTGATTGAATTCTTGCCTGCACTGAACATATGTTAAGCTTTGACTATTCCAACCACAGTAATGCAAAAACAAGTGCTTACATAGGTATACATTAGCTGTAGCTGCTCTATCTATTTGGACCAGTCACATCTCTTAACATGAACTCCTTGTGCTATGAGACCGGGAGGTCGCCCACCTCCTCTATACTACCGTACATCGGCAACCTGATTGCATGCTGAGTGTGGCAATTCAACGAAGTCTACTCATAACTCTTCTATTGTTCATGAATTAAATTAAGTATAAATTTGAAAGTGAAAGTCAAACTTTGTTATATTAATGTACTAATGATTATCTTTTCAGGTCGTGTATTTACTCTGAAAGGGTTAGACATTCTTGTATATCTTTGAATTGATTATTCCTCAAAAATCTCATTAATCTTTAACAGGATCCATTCTTTCATTAAGGTGCATTCTTGTACATAATTCATGTGAATTGTAACCTTGACCACAATTTTGTATTATAACTTTATTATTGTTTATTGCTTATAAAATATATATTTTGATGCCAACTATAACCCTAATATACCTCAGGGTGAAATAGGGTTTATTAAATTGGATAATAAAAAGAATTAGAAATAATTTGTTCCTATACATATCGGTTTGCAGAAATTTTCCGTGTGACCCATGGATGCAATCCCTTCTATACAACTTAATCCTAAAATTTTCAGATTTTAATCAGAAGGTGAAAGGAAAAGTGCAATTTTCAAAGACATTTTGTTAATGGTACGGATATGCAACTGAATGTAACCATAAATAGGCTACATAAAGAGTGCTCAGGAAATCTGTAGTGGGAGAAAATATAAGGAAAAAGTAGATAGTAGGAGGGACAAGGTTATCAATAGCGTGTGAATTGAAGTGAAGTGAAGTGAGGGGAGCATATAAGAGTTGGGGGCAGTAGTGGAGAAGTGGGGAAATAATAGCTAGATAGGCTGGTGAACGAGAGGTGACAAGATACATTTAAAGGGAACATGATTGGAAGAGAGAATGAAGTAAGTTATGACTTGCATAAAATTTGCTATGTAATAAGGTGTGATGGCACTGTATACAAAATATGTGGAGTACCACTTCACCGGAAGTAAGTGCTTAACGACATATATATATATATATATATATATATATATATATATATGGCAAATATAATTTACTTGATGTCACTACTCACTCTTTGCAGTTTCCTGCAGGGAAATTATGAGATTTTACAGAAATTTTAAGATAAATTTAAATGTATTCTTAGTTATACGTATTGTTGTTTAGGGTCTTATAATTAAATAATGTGCTTGCTATTATTGGTGTTGTGCAAGTCAGACTATGATGATTTTGCAACCATCTGCTTAACTTGAGCCGCCATTGATGCGCAGATACAGATGAGTCATTCCACGTCAAATCGCACAAAATTATACAAATTTTGACCTTCATATTTCTGATTGCGTTTATATTTTTTTTTACCAACTCTATGGGTCTAATAAACCAACAAGTGTATTTTTATTTCCTCCTATGTCCACATGTTTTTAAAATATTACATGTTAAAATTCGTTAAAAAGTCGCACAATGCAACATTTAAAGCGTCATATATCTGACGATATTGATGTTAAAATTTTTTTGGAAAAAAAAAAATGCATTTAAAAGCTTAAAGTACTAACTTTTATTAAATATTTACTAACTAATTTTAATATAATTATTACAAATATTTTTAAAAGTTATATATCAATGTGAAATAGCCCTATTAAAAATCTAAAAAAATTCTTACTAGGTGCACTGAAGTATTCTTAATAATTCTAGAAAAAATCAGAATGGGATCTCCAATAGTTTAATGGAAATTTAATTACTTACGACACAATGTGTAGCGGTCGGTGCAGCAGCAGTGGACGGGAAGCGTTAAAAGCGCGCTGGGAGGTTTATAGGCGCTGGATGATTGACTGAACGTTGCAGCATTATACCCAGTACGGATCAAGTCACTCGAGGAAACGCTGCTAATTTACTTATTATGATATCTTCAAATATTTGTACATTATGCTTTTTAAATGTTTCTTTTCATTCACACTTTAAATTTTCATTCGCCTACCTTCTTTCTTCAAAGAAAATTGTTTTACTAAATCTTTAATTTTGACATTGGAATGAAAGAATGTAATTTTAATGTACCAGTTATTGGTTTTAGATTATGGTATCTGGCCTGCAAATTTTCAGTGTGGTTTTTGTGCTTATTCAATGGACAAAATATAAATAACACGTTAGAAATGTTTTTGTGACCAATCAAACAGTTTTTTTTTGGTGTTATAGGATCTTGTATAGGCTGGCTCTCGTGGCAAGTCTTTTAACAGTTTCTCCAATGCCATCACATGGACCTTTACCATGCGACGTTGCAAAGAAGTGTCATTCAGCAATAATTCCATAATCGTCTTCATGTAAGCAATTATTTTTATTTTTATTTATTTTTTTATTTTTTTTAACTTGATCCATTGGAAAAGTAGATGATTTTTTTCATATGGTTGAATTCTTGCTTTAAGAAATTGTTTGCTTCGGAATGAAAAAAGTTAAAGGGATCGGTGTCATGTTTCATGGTTTCTGAGATGACAATACGTTTGTGACGAATTTCTGTATCTCCTTTGAAATATACTACGAAAGGATGTATTGTGGCTTGGCATATGTTCCAATGCACACCTTGTATTGAATCTTGTATTACAAATGAAAATTTTCAGAAAAGTCTGCAATAACTATGTAATTTTCAGGTTGTACATTTCTTTGCATTCCGAAGGGACGACGATGCATCTTCTACATGAAAAACTTTATATGCTAGGGAGCCTTTTACTTTTTGAAACTTTTCACGGAGGTATCGTTTTTGCTGTAGCTTTCTTTTCTTGATAGGGGATTCTATTGACATCAAATTCTTGTTTAATTCCTCAATATTAGTGATTTCTAGCACTGTATCCATAGAATTGCTAGAAGAAGAACTGGGATAATCACTTTCTCTGTCCGTACTTTCATTTAATTCATGTTTATTAATATCACAAGAACACCGGCTTCACATATAATTTCACCTGACCTATCCGGAAATTGGTTGATTTTTACGGAACGAATCACATATTTGCACATTAAAAGACTCCTTTAAATTGAGCTTTATCAATTAGTCGCGACTTACGCGTCTTAGTGTACTTTTCTTTTTAAAAGCGTGATTAGGAAGGCACTTGTTATATATTACGGATCTTTACCATCACTCATGTTGTATAGGAGTCACGTCACTCCGTGAAATTCAAACCCAAACTGATTATTTTTCTGTTCTATATTTTGTCTCCTGCCATCTGTTTACTGCCATAAAGTTTTCTGTCTTACCCAGCCTTGCTATCATCAAACACTTGGCTATATTACAGTATAAACATACAGTAATATGAAGGGCTTCCCCTCTTAGCTGAGTTGACAATAATAATAAAATAACTTTAGATAAGATATTTACTGTTCCTTAAGGTATTAATCATTTGATGATTAGTATGGTGGCATCAGATGCAACGGGGGATTTCGTAAAACTTTCCCCGGGCAGCCTTCTAGCCTATGGCTGCAAGCAGTTCATTAGCTGGGCATCGCGAGCGCGTGCATGCCTCCGGAAAATAAATTGTTACAAATGTATGGGTGCCGTTCCCATATTTATAAATGCAGTAGTTTACAGATAATACATCAGCGAACAAGTCTTTATTTTTGTCAGATTTTTAATTTGGCTATTTAATGTAGTAATTTTGCTTTGAAAAATAAATGATTAAAAAAATAGGCCAAATTTTAAATTTATTTGTGATAGTCCTACAGTAATAAAAAGTGTTGTATTTAGTCTTTCAAATGCGCCAAACCGCAAATCTCAATTATATGTAGACACAGAGTTCCAAGTGTGTTTATATAACAGTGCGCGAATAATTTGGATAACTTCAAATAGTCATAACTACACAAATAATTAATAATTGTGAAAATAAAACAATACGGGTCTCCTTATTTGATGTCTGGAATTCATGAAAAAAAATTCGACCATTTCCGAGAAGGTCGTGTTTTAGTGCTGTGCGATTTGACGTGTAATGACTCAGATGCACTTGCTCTTTGCATGCAATCACGCGCTTACATGGAAAAATAAGACTGCTGGGATATTAGAACCGACTGCGTATTGTTCCGACTTGTGAACATATCCAAACAAATTGTGAACGTTTACCAATTCATACCGTCTGGTCTATACTGTATATCGCCCATGTTTTTGCTGTCATAAGCTCGTAAGCCATAATATAACCAAAAAAATAGGAGATATAGTCTTGTACTCTATATCAGTAAACTATATTACTTGCAAGTACTATTCTTCGATGGCTATTAAATTTTGCCTTTATAATAAATATGAGAGATTAATACAGTTTAATGTCTGCAGTTTTTGTAAAAGTTTTCAGCTCATTCATTTAGTGGAAGTTTAACAAAGATGTTTTGGATTAATTCATGTAAATCATATGCATATTAAATTTGTATTTACCTCAATATCACAGCCAAACGTTCTTCTGGTGATATCGTCAGCCGAAAATTGTTATGTTTAGCAAATTTTGACTTAATATTGTACAGGATATAATAAAATGCTTCTTTGTTCATGTGAAAGTAATTGAAGAACCGGATGGAATCTTCGTTCGAGTCATCGAAAAGGTGTGATGGAATTAGCCAAGTTCTTTTTCCAAGTACTATATTTGCCTGACATATATATATATATATATATATATATATATATGACGCCTTCTTTGTCCTATTAAAATATCATTTTCGAGGAGGTATAATGACTGTTAATTTTTTACATTTGTTAAAAGAAACAAATATTTTACAGAATCCAACAACTTAGGGTCATAGAGCACACCCAACAATGATAATTGCCCCAAATCACGTCGGATGAAGTCTGTATCAATGTGAAAACTGAAGTCGTACGACCAAATCACTCGTAGTCATGTGTAGTCGCTTCCAATGTGCTAGCAGCCTAACATGCATGTTCTCAAACATACACGCTTACTTACTTTCATTAATGTAGGTATTCATGTATAAATACTGTACATTCGTAAAGAAATGTTCACTGAGCTCGTTTACTTTGGTGAATGTGAAAGACATCTTATTGTGAGGGCTGCATTTTATTGTTTTATATGAAGTAACTGTACTGAGGATATTTATGTCCGCGACAGTTTTTGTGCGGTATGTAGAAGTTAACTGGGCTGGATTGCTCCAGATTTCTTGCTTTGAACTTTCTTCTTTACTTGTGAATCTTCTTGTTTAGATGTTCCTGACATCATCAAAAGTCTGCTAAACTCGTCACATGAATATATTCTGATGTTTTGAATGCAAGATGGTTTTATGCAGCTCAAGGGTAATTAATTTTATTGATCTGAAAGACGTGATGTTGGCTTTTATTGCACCCTAAAATTTGTTGAACAATTCAATTGTACTCACAGTGACCACAGTTGATTCTCTGTTTAGTATGCCTGTAAGTTTAACGATTATCTAGAATTTGTACACTGCAATATAGGCCTACGACAGAATTACGAACACTTAAAGTCAGGACATAATTGGGTTTGTAGTGAATCTTTTAAGCATTTAATTATACAGTGAAGTTAGAAACTGACTCTTCTACTTCATTGCACAAAAGATAACTATATGCAGAGTCGGCGCTACATAAAGGCGAAATATGTTGCCGCCTAGGGCCTCGCACCTGAAAAGACCGTGCGACTACGAGTATTTAAAATTTCATTCAGATACGCATGTCTCCTTTTATTTACGTGTTATTTCTTCTTCTATTTCCACATTCTTATTTATTTTCATCCTTAATGGAACATAATAATAATACTACTCCATAACATTAATAAATTAGGCTGATCTTAACTAATTTGCATTCGCTGAACACAAAAATGACATTGAAAAGTTTGTAACACATCACGTTTTTGTGTTATAGATATTTACTTCATATATTGAAAAATCAGGATTTTTGACCTTTTAAAAACTACTTTGTTCTCATTTTTTGTATGAAAATTTCCAAGTGCAGCTTAGATATAATAAAACTGATACATTAATAACTGACCAGCTATTAAGACTTATAAAAGCCGCTCTTCGTGCAATAAAATACAGAAAGATAAAAAAATACCTTAGTTCTTTCTCTTATGAGAACTGGAATCTTTCTTTTCTAAAAACCAGCAAAAATCGCTTATCATCGCTGGATCCCATCTTCCTTGATACCGTTGCTCAATTGTAGCAATGTCTTGGTGAAATCGCTTTCCCTGCTCAACACTTACAGTCCCCAAATTCTCAGGAAAGAAGTCCAAATGTGAATGTAAGAAGATGATTTTCAGTGGCAGCCCATTTTTTGTAGTTTATTAGTAACGTCTTTATTAATTGACGATAATTTTATGCCTTGTGATTCAATAAAAACCCTTTGACAGACAGATGCAAAAGATTTTCATCCTAGTCTTTTCTAAAAAATGCTGTCCTTCAAATTTTCTAATTTGTGAACCCAAAAATCTGCCTTCTTTCAATTTAGCATCACTGATTTCAGGGAACAGAGTCTTTAAGTATTGAAAGACTTCTCCATTCTTATCTAGAGCTTTCACAAAATTGTTTAATTAGCTCTTGTTTTGTATGCAGTGAAGGAAGAAATATTATCTCACGTTGCACTAGCGGAGAATATTTAATATTATGCATAGGAATATAACCTTCTCTGATAAGTGAGTTCTTCACCACATAATGTTGTGCTGTTGTTCGACTGTCTCACAAACATGAAAACATGACTTAGTAAACACTTCTTGTAATCCAAGCAACAAAGCTATTACTTTCAAATCTCCACAGATTGCCCAGCGATGTTCATTATAATTTACTGCATTCAATATTAGTGACATGTTTTCATAAGTTTTTTTCATAGCGACTGAATGAGCCACTGGAATGGAAGTTTTGTGTTGCCATTGTGCAATGAAACTGCTTTAAACTTAGTTTTGATGAATTGTTGAAGTCTCCATTTTTATGGATTGTATTCAATATTTAATTCATCCATCAACCCGTTCAAATTTTTGCAGGCACAAACAGAATTTTCCATTGCAAAATAACTAGTCACCTTATCGTTTCGTTTTCTGAACACTGAAATCATGGACGGAGGGATAGGGACAGGAAGTTCAGGGGAATGTAGTACGCGTCTTATGACTGATGGGAGATTAGGATACACAATTTTATCTTTAGTTTCCCTTGAAAATTTCTTTGTTTTAGTAATGCACAAGTAACTACCTTCAGATGACTGATAGGCTATCGCCAAATCATCGGAGCAGCAAAAGACATGTTATTCTTCCCCCGCAACTACTGTGTTAACTTCACGTACCGGTAACACGTCATACAACATACGTGTGGAGCCCAATTTTTGTCTTGTTCACCCACTTTATAGCAAAAATACAAGTAATATGCCTTTTTTTTACATAGTTTGTATTTGTTCGACGTTATGATTTCAAAGTTAATTCCCCACAAACATAAGCTTAGCAGAAAGTATTTGGAGAATTTTTACATGAACGAGGATTGCGATTCATTTAACACTATTACAGAATAACTAGTACTACTCACAACACTTTCACAATCAGAACTAATAGCTAAATTATTGTAACTTACTTAATAGGCCAAACAGACTTATTTTTCGTTTTTATTTCAGTGTTGCCGATAAACATTTGGAAACGACAGAAACTATTGATTAACTGACTGTGCAGTCACTCCCTATGCATAATTTCTCCTTATAGTTTTCGACACATTTGATGTATCCGCTCACGAATACAAGAATTGTTCGTAACCACACGATTCATGAACTCCCCAATTTGTACGTCACACTACTCAGTAACTCATGGACAGATGCAGAATAGCAAGCTTATGTATCATGGCTGGTCACCAAATTAACTCACATTGGTCTGAGTTCTTGAAATCGAACCATTTTATAGTCTTAGAAAACAAAAACACACATCATTTGAAGAAAATTAACATAAGTAGAACATTCTAAATATTCAGTATTACTATTAATAATTCACACATTGAACTTAAGGGAGCTGTAGAGAAAACCGATGACACGAAGACAGTAATTTTTAAAATCATTACTGTACTCTTCATATAAAGGTGATATGAAAATCATCTTCTCAGGCCGCAACAGTTCTTTTAAAACTACTACTTGATATGATGATGATGATTATTATTATTATTATCATGATTAATGTCTAATATGTAAACCACAACATGTAGTGTTACATTTTGTAATGGAAGATGTTAAAATAATAATGATTAAAAAACATACACACGCACGCGAGCGCACGCAAAACACACACACACACATACACAACAGAGCGCGGGTCCTGCTCAGATGAATTCGTTGGCCAACTTACTCAAAAAGAGTCATATTTTTGTAACACTTTTAAGTGATTAAAGACGAAGATACTGAACTTCTAATGAATCCTATAATTCAGTCTTAAATTAGATGATCCTTATTTAGCTGGTACATAGCACCACAATCTCTGTTTTTATGAGACTTTTACCTCTTATGCTTCACCTAATTCACTTTAATTGTCACACACATAACCTTATGGCCATCTTATATTCTCTTGTGATACTGGTATGTCGTATAATCTTTTGTTTTTTTGTATAAATGAAACAGGAATTTAAAAAACGTGCCAAGTCCATTGGAGCTACAGTGCAAGAAACTGTTTCTACTGACACTTAACGGTAATTTTGTGCTCAAATGCTATGCAATGGATAATTAATGTCTATTAGAATGATTTGTTCAGGCAGATTAGTGATTAGTTTCGTGGACTTCGCAACTTTTTTTTAATGAACTCATTTTCTTTTTACTTTATAATGATTGACTTGTCCTCTGATTGAGGTTCTGGCTGATATGTACAGTTTCCCTAGACAAGGATGAGACGATTGAATATTCCTAAGTCTCAGATGTAAGACACTGCGCATGATCGGAGACCAGAGCACTGATACACAAGATAACGAATATTGAGTTACTTAAATTCAGGCTATTTGGTTTGTTATGAGCATCGTTCCGAAATTCACTTCAAAAACTGCAAAAAATATGATAATATTACGTAAATAAAAGATAAATATATACATAAATCGTGTAGTTAAATCGACAATGGACCTTCATGACTAGATCGACACTCCACACAGAAAGGAAAGCTTTCGTGTCGTTTCAATAGCTCAGGCGCTAAGACTTCTGCGTCTCGTGTAGAAGAATGCGAGTTCGATTCCTAGTCTATATAACGATTTTTTTTGTCAAAATAACTTTGAAATAGCTAAATAACGTTGAAATAGAGTTTTACAAATTCCTCAGATTGTGTTAATGATCACAGACAGTACAAAATTACAAGTTATAATATTGTAAACGTTAATCTAATGAATGCATTTATACATACACACATACAATGTAAATGCATATATATTAAAAACTAACAATTAAAATGAATTATGTTAATAACCTAGAATTTAGCTGTAGCAATGTGGTGTCATAACTTGGGATTTGTTTACTTAACGTAATTAGATTTAATTTGATTAGTTTCGCAACAATAATTGGACTTCCTGTTATATCCTATTATTTAAATATTTAATTTAGGGTTGACTTATTAACTCTTACTGTGCAAGATGCCCATTATTTCAATAATTATATATCACGCTAAATAGTCATTGTCTACACTAAAGTATTATCGTCATCCCTCATTTCTCATCGTAATGGCGAACCGACATGGCATGAGACAGCGAGTTATAGCTCTAGTTGAGGCTGGATATGGGGCTAGATCTGCTGGCCGTTTGGTCGGTGTTCCTGGAAGTACAGCAGCGAGGGGGTTCATCGTTACAAAATTCAGGGGAGGTCGAAAATCGCCCTATTCCATGGGCGTCTGCGGATTTCTTCATTGGAAGAGGATGCTCTCTTATTCGAGACAGTTCGACTGGACCCTTTCGGACTGCTAACGAAATAAGAGCAGCATCTAACTTTCCCGGTTCTTCACAGACTGTGATCAGCAGGTTGAGGAACCGCGGTATTAGGAGCCGGAGGGCTGCGCAAATGGAAATATTGGGGGAAACACAAGCTGTCAACCATCTTGCCTTCGCTACCAATCGAGTGGATTTCGATTGGAGAAATGTATGATGGTATGCGGACAAGATTTTAAGTTAACGGGTCTCTTTGTTTTTTTATGATTTTTGTTTCAGGAAGAATACTTTTAACTTCCAAGTAAGATTTATTTATTTTTCGACGAGGTTCAGCCCACTTGTAGACCAAAAAATTGGGCATAAATTATTCCATATTTTTCGACAAATTATACAGTCGAGGAACTCTGAACAAACTAATTACACCTCAATAAAAAAAAGAGTTTTACCTGGGATCGAAGACGAAACGTTTCGTTTATACGGTGGAACCGACACGCTACTATATGAGCTACCGAGACAAGACAGTGACAGCAGCAGTCCAGAATATAGATCCGATAGCAGGCATTTGCCATTCGGTACAGAGAAGCAATGATATTTTGTTACCCGAGCTATGTTGTGAAATCGTGGCTTTAAATGGCTGTCTTCTTCGTGATCCTTATTCTGATCCCTGTCCTTGTTGTGGTCCTTGTAACAATTCTTGTTCTATTTGTCATGTTACTTATCGTTATACGTCGATATCGAGTGAACCGCGCTGTAGAACTTTAACTTCCGACAACCAAGAATCATCTCATTCTTTTTAAGGGTAACTGTACATCTATTATCAGGCAATACATCTCACTTGACAATATGTGTCAGAGGAAGAAAAATTGTTTGTATTCATCTGAAATCTGACTAGTGTAACATGTAGTTAATCGGCGATGTATGCAATGGAGGGAGAAAGGGACTGTCCAGCCTACCCCATTATCTCCTGGCCTTGTTGCCTCATAAGTGGTGTCTTGTTGGTATCACTTGTGAGGTTCAGATCTGTCTTCGGACAGTTTACTAAACAACAACAACAACAACAACGATTGACGGTATATCATATTAAGTTAAATAACAATATTTAATTCGTTTTCTGGCATAATCTTATGTCTTACATACTGTCTGTAAGATTTCATTCACGCAATGAAGGTGCCAGATCCGTAGTCACTGCAGGACTGTTACCTTTTTTAAGTGAAATAAAACTCAGACAAAACGGAGATTATGTGTACTCACGTCGGATTTAACCCATTATTCTACGCGTTTTGCCGTGGGGAGTAGGCCTATTATGGTGTCGTTAACTCATTTTCGAGAAACAAAAAGATAGAAAGAAAGAAAAAAGTTACAACTCTTTTTCTCCAATTCCTGATTCAATTTACGTTATTTCCCGACGCATTTTTGTTTTTTCCATCTCTTTACATTTTGTGTTTTTTTTTTTATTTAAATATCTCGTATCTTATTACCAGTCTTCGGTACAGTCCATGGATTTCTCCACTTGCAAGGAACACGACGGAATTTAATAACATTCTCATCTTGAAAATAAAGATTGTAGTAGATCAAATATTCGGATAATTGGAAGTTTATAATATAGGCCTACTTCACTAGAAATGAAAAACTTAAGAGTCTTATCTTTATATTACTATTACTATTATTATTATTATTATTATTATTATTATTATTATTATTATTATTATTATTATTATTATTATTACTATCACACTTTCAGAAACAACAGACATTAGTCAAATATGAACTTTCTTTTCGAACTATTAGTCTAGTTCCGTTTAATGAAAGGTAGACTGGACAGACCAGAAAGAAATCGAAATATTGGTAAACCATGACTCGCAAGAGTGAAATTTCAGAACTAAATGGAAAACGTGTATCATAATCATAACATTAAAAAATAAGGAATAGTGAGAGATGCAAATTACTAAATCAAAGAAGAATGCACCGTCTTAGAAAATAATTCGACAATAGGAAAGGGCTGTGTACTAATTTGTTTTCACAATAATTCTGTGAGTTCTCTGCCTGCTGTGCGGGGCTGCAGCAAAATGTTACACCAGGTGCTCCGAATAGGCCCGTCTGACGGCACGTGAGCATTGCGGCGTCGGGGCGAGGATGTGGTCTTATTTTCCCCGTTGAAATAAAAAATTCTCCATGCCGCATCCTGTACGCATGTAAATACAACAGCTACTGCTAGAAACTCGACCTGTTGATCTGTTTCATAAAGGATAATATTTTGCTATTTTGTTATGTTATTGATTTGAAGAATCGGGACGATTTTAGGCCTTCACTGTATCTCAATCGGTGGCGTTTCTAGTTACAAATCTAGAGCAATCAAGATTCCATTCGCACTGAGAAATGATTATTATCTCCTTCACGTGGGGGCTGGGTGTTTGTGTTCGTTCTATGTTACCTAATTCTGACCAAACGACCAGATAATTCGCTTCTAGTGTATATTTGACTATTCATTTGATAGACAGTGATTTCTAAAGCATTACACTTCATCTTCCTCTGTCTTCAGTGGTGAAATAGTTGACATGCTTTTCGATACAAGATCACCATGAAGTCTAGCCACAGAGGCGAAGGCCGAAAAGTAATCTTGATTACCATATTTTTTCTTTTCTCTTTCCTCCTTTACTCTCATATTTTTCTTCTTCTTAATTCATTTCTATCTTATTTCCTTTCTTTGGTCTATTATTTCTATCCTCTTTCCTTTTTTTTAAATTTTTATGTAGATACTCTTTCCATTTTTATATACATTTCCATCCTATCCTCTGATTGAGATTCTGGCTAATACGTACATCTATTATGAGGCAGTACATCTCACTTGATGATATATGTCAGAGAAAAAACTTATTATTAGTCTGATTAGTGTAATATGTAGCTAGTCTGCAATGTATGCAATGGAGGGGAAAAGAAACTGGCCACTCTACCCCATTATCTCTTGGCTTAGTTGCCTCATAAATAGTAACATCATGATATCATTTGTGAGGTTCAGACGTGTCTTCGGACAATTTACTAAATAACAACAACAATTTCCATCCTTTTATCTTTTATCATACTTCAATTTCTATCCCTTTTTCCTTTCTTTCTTTTTTCATTTCCATTCTTTTGTCTGTTCGCTCTTTCACTTCTATCTTCTTTGCTTTCTTTTCCTTTTAATTTAATTTCTCTTTCATTTCTTTGTTCTTTCATTTCTATTCTCTATCGTTTCTTTCCTTTCCAATTTCCACTCTCTTTTCTTTTCTCTATTCCATTTCGTTTCCTTCTTCTTTCTATCCTCTTGCCTTTCCTTCATTTTAAATTTCCATACTCTATCCTTTTCGCTTCTCTCTTTTGTAACTTTTTTCTTTCTTTTTTAATTTCTGTCCTCTTTCTGGTCTTTTTCATTTGCATCCTCTTTCTATTTTTCATTGTTTCATTTCTATCATTCTATTCATTTCTCTTTCGTTTTTCACTTACACCCTTTTTCCATTATTACCTTTTTCATTTCTATCATTTTCGCTTTTTTCCTTATTTCATTTCTATCCTTTTTCCTTTCTTTTCCTTTTAATTTTCATCCTCTTTCTTTTCTTTCCTTTTTCTATTACCTTCCATTAATTTATTTTTAACCTCTTTCTTTTTCTTCCTTTTTCATTTCCGTCCTTTTTCCTTTTCACTTCTTTCTTTTCCATATTTTTTCTTTCTTTAATTCTGTCATCTTTCCTATCTTTTTTATTTTCATCCTCTTTTCTTTCTTTTTAAATTCCATTTTATTTCTTTTTCATTCCTATCGTCTTTCTTTTTTCCTTCTTTCACTTTTCTTCTTTATTTTCTCTCTCATTTGCCTTATTTTTTTCTTGCTTCTCTTTTCATATCTATCCTATTTCCTTTCCTTTGCTTGTCTATCCTATTTTCTCCTTTTCTCATTTCATTTCTATCCCTTTTTTTGTCTCAGGATGGTTAATTACATGTACATGTTAAAACCAATTTTTGGAAAATCGAAATTACCAGAAAAATTTCGGTTACAGATTTATTTTTAGTATAGATTTGTGCTGAGATTTATGTTCTTTCATTTCTTAATTGCAACTTTTAATTAGACCTAAAATATCTTACTGTAAAAATAAGAGGTAAGCAAATTCCGGGCGCCAGGTACCCATGGAAACTGAAAGTTTTTATGTGCCACCTGAGTTGTTTACTTGTTAAAATGTTTAAGACTTCGATTTCTTTTGTCACTACTACTAAAGCGGTTATCAGAAGCGGTTGTAGGAAGAAATTGTAATGTGCTTTTTAAATTAATATTGCTACATTTGTTTCGCATCTCAAGATATTGTCAATATATAGCTTCAGTGAAGAGCACAGAGCGTCTCTGAGAGCGTGTGTTTGCACTGCATAGATGTTTACTAATGTTTAATATTGTAGTAAATGTATCCTTATCTTATCGCGAATGGTTTTCTGACTGCATGTGAGGGAAAAGTGTGGTGACTCTTGAAAATAAAGGGGCTGGCATCTGAATTTTTGTTGTACTTTTAAAAAAAATATCTTTTATTACAAATAATCTACCTTCAAATAAATACTTTGTTATTGTTGTTATTACATTCAACTTCTTTTTGTACATCAGTATTAGTTCTGTTGTTCACCGACTTATGCACATAGGTACACGAATAAACAGATGTATTGTTGTTGTTGTTTTCTAATGCCAGGCGTTTGACAATAACATCATTTGGCCTCTTACACTCCAATATTTTTCAAAGATATTGTTGTGGTCAGCACAAATTTTGAGGTGTTCCGAATCCATTTCTTGATTTGAATTGCACAATTGGCAGTTAGGGGACTGATATATTCCAATGCTATGCAGATTTTTGGCCAAATAGTCATGGCCTGTTGCCAATCTAAATGCAGCTACAGATGATTTGCGTGGTAAATCGGGAATTAACTGTGGATTATGATGCAGAGAGTTCCATTTCTTCCCTTGAGATTGTGTTATCAAATTTTGTTTGTTGAAGTCTAAGTATGTAGATTTAATAAACCTTTTCACAGAGTAATACGTAGATTTAGTAACAGGTCTTAAGTAGCAGTGCTGCCCTTCTTTGCTAAAGCATCCGCATTCTTGTTTCCCCGTAGTCCACAATGGGATGGTATCCATTGGAATACAATTCTTTTATTGAGGGTTATTAATAGAGAGAGCAGTTTAGTTATTTCTACTGTTTGAGATGAAGTTATGTGTCTAGAGACTATTTATAGAGTTATTGATGTGGCATAGAAAATTCCTGAGACTTTCACTTATTGCAATGATTTCTCCATCAAAACTTGTTGTTCCATATCCAAGAGATCTATAAAGTGAGAAGAGACAGCACGTAACACCTGCACCTACACCTTGTTCCTTGGAGATCAACGATACGTCGGTGTATGAATGAAGCCAGTTTTGTGGAGGGTACCTAATATTAATTGTCTCTAAAGACAATTGTTTCATTATTTCAGTGTTTAGGCCTACTTCTGATTTCAGTATTTATTCTATTAAATGTAGAATAAACAGATGTAAACACACAGTATCGGAGAGTACGGGGAGACTGCTTCACTGCAGCTTGAACTGTTGACTCGTAACTTGCTCTCATTACCAAGCGAAGCTAGTATGATCGATGTACATCTAACTTGTATTCAAAGTAACAAAACGCAGAACTCTAAAAGTAAAGTAAGTAAATCCGTGGCGCTACAGCCCATGAAGGGCCAAGACCGACCAGTCGGCTGCTTGCCTCACGTCCACATGCCGATTCTAGTTATAATATATTTTCAACGTCTTTCTAATCCTGATGGTTAAGCATACATGCTACCGGGCACCCAAAAGATCCAAGTTTGGAGATTTAAGCCCAGCCGAGTAATATGGATTTTAAAGGGAAATAAATCCTTAGCATGGTTTGCGTCGAAAGAGAAGTAAATTTACAGCACGTTAAGAAAAACCTGATCTGATAGAGGACTTTAGATAAAATGTTATAGCCATTTATTGCCCATGTTGAATTTCGACGCTAATTAATAACCCCTACAATTAATTGAAGGCGTTGTCAAATAAACTACTACTACTACTACTACTACTACTACTACTACTACTACTACTACTACTACTACTACTACTACTACTACTACTACTACTAGTGTTTACTCATGTTTTGTTCATTTGTCCGTTCATTCGTCCGCTCGTCCATTCTTGCTATCGTTCGTAGTATCTTCCGCCCGCAGTATCTTCTACTGTTCGTTCGTCCGCAATATCTTCGTACTTCGTTCGTTCGTCCGTCCGCGTCGTTCGTATTACCATTCGTACATTCTTCTACTAGTTCGTTCTTCCGTTCGCCCATTCTTCTATGCGTTAATTCGTCCGTTCGTCCATTTTTCTATCCGTTCATTCGTCTGCTTGTCCATTCGTCTATCCGTTCGTTCGTCCGCTCATCCGTCCGTCCGTTCGTCCTTCCTCCCGGCAATTCATATGTACGTCCGCTTATTCATTCTTCCATCGTTTAGTTCATTCGTATGTATTTTCGTTTGAAATTAATTAATCGAGCTAGTGATGGGCTCCTTGATGATATAGTCCGCACGACACAAATTCTGTTTGAGATAATACAGAACACAGAGAGGGGCCTGCAGAGGGATATGCATATCCATTTCTGTTGTAGGAAATCGAATTCGGATCAGTATGATTGATAAGCTCTCAAGCTAGCATTAGGCCAAAGTGCTGGACAGCCTATTAGACTTCGGATATTAAGTTATTGATTAACTCTGTCCACCATTTTGGTAATAATTTATACCCGTCGGTACAGAGATCTATTACTGGTAGAAGATAGCAGCTTCTATCCGAGTGGGACAAGAAATTCTCCCATAGAAGTACTCCGTACATATCACGACGTCTCTGAGATATATTCTGTCGATATAAATGTTTAATCGCATATTCTTTTCCTGACAAGAAGCCGGTATTTCCTAATACTGTTATTTTAAGGAGATCCTTTCGAGATCAAATGAGACATTCTGGGAAGTTAAATAATACTTGGTTTGCTTGGTAACCTCTTCGGAGACTTTAGATTCGAATGAACAAGAATTATTATTATTATTATTATTATTATTATTATTATTATTATTATTATTATTATTATTATTTACCTCTGACTGAGGTTCTTGCTGATATGTAGGCCTACATCACTATCAGGCAGTACATTTCACTTGACAATATGTACCAGAGGAAGAACAATAATTGTGTGTATACTTATGAAGTCTGATTAGTGGAATATGTTACTAGCCACCGATGTATGCAATGAGGAGGAAAGGAACTGACCACCCAATCCCATTATCTCCTGGCCTACTTGCCTCATGAATGATGCCTTGTTGGTGTCACTTGTGAAGTGCAGACCTGTGTTTGGACAGTTGATTAAACAATTAGCCTACTGTTATTATTATTATTATTATTATTATTATTATTATTATTATTATTATTATTATTATTATTATTAAGTGCAGTTATAACTTGTTGTTGTTGACTAAGGAATTATTATTATTATTATTATTATTATTATTATTATTATTATTATTACTAAGTGCAGTAATAACTTCTTGTTGTTGTTCAGTCAACTGTCCGAAGATAGGTGTGAACCTCATAAGTGGCATCAATAAGGCATAACTCATGTGACAACAAAGTCAGAAGATAATGGAGTAGGGTTTCCAATTCCTTTCCCCTTCCATTACATACATCGCTGACTAATTACATATTACACTAATCAGAATTCAGATAATAGCATGTACGAGTATTAGACTTAATATATAATTATATTTAAATATTAAGAACGAAGATATCCTTAAGAAATTACAAATGACTTTAATTATTGTCCAACATATACAGCAATATAACCCGAAATGGAAACATCATGTTTTGCTTACATATGGTGCAGGCATGTCGACTTAATTATGGGTACATGCTACTCAGATCCGTTTTGCTTTGCTGTAACGCATTTCACAATCACTCTCAATAAAAAAAAAATCTTAGTTTCTCAGGTGATGAGTGATGACCAGGCTTCGAGACTTTGGACCCGATACAATAAGTTTACTGTGCATGCACTATAGGTTGTTGACTCGCTGCAGGTAGACAGAGATGTGTTGAGGTAAAAACGTTGCTATTTAGAGTAGAGTACAGTAGTATGGGTAAGACACATATGTACATTTTGAAAGTAAATATACATTACACAATGATATTGTCAAAAGAATGTGAAAAACATTTATTCTCCTGTCTTTTATAAGCATTTGTGTTTAATTATACACAGTGTTAATGGTGGAAATAAGCATAGGCTATAGCAATTTTAATTTTTTCATTTATCCTATTGGTCGTCTTTAGGAAGTGCAGTTACAGTACCGAATTGCAATGTGCCTACTACAAGATACATTCCAGTGTCTCAAACGTAAATCTTTTTCGGTTATCTGCCAAAGTTTGTACTGTAGAAAGCTGCGCTCTACGTCGCATGACGTGATAGGAGCAAAACGAAAAATCCTAACATCATTGCAGTCTCTAAGAGACAGCCCTTTATTCTCGAGTGACTCTATGTCCACTAATTTGCTGTTTATGTTACACGATGTTCCATATCCGTTATTTTTACACAAAATTGATTTCCACTTCTGTTTTACACGTTCAGTAACCGGTATACTTGATGTCTCATTAATTCTCTGCATCATTTTCTAAATTAATTTGAGGGCTTCCGGCATCTCTTGCTCTGACTTTTCTAACCGTGTAATAGTTTCAGACACAGTTTGTATGAAAATCAAATTAATCGTCAGAACCTTCAAATCCAGAGCGTTTTCCTTTGCGTATTTGTTGGCATTCATTCTACAGTACCCCCACCCACTGTACGCTTTACCACTATGCTCAGTACGCCGTTAAGCGGATTTCCCACTGAACTTCTCTATTGGGTCCGAAGTCTCGAAGCCTGGTGATGACATCCAGTAATCCGTTTTATGCAGTCAGCTGCATTTGGAAGATGAATAATATAAATGTGAAATATGTAGTTAAATCCGAAATTTATGACGGACAGAATCAGTAAAATTTTCTTCTACATTTCGAGGCACACAATCTCAAAACATTACCGCATATCCACACAGATTTAGCGTCCTGCAGTAAAGGGGTCCGTGATATCTGACGTTCGAGAGACAGTTGCGTAGATTAGAAAGGGAGAAGAGAGGGTTGTGAAGACGTTAATCACCGACGATCCCTCGCAGACATGTCCCTATGCGCTCGCTTTCTCACAGCGCAGTTCCTTGGCGATAACGCCGACTGTTGACAAATTGGTGGTCCCACAAGAACATGTTAATTCGTAATCTGTGTTAGTTAATAATTAATTCCCTCCAGTCAAGATGTTAACTGAATAATCTAAACAGTGGCGTACCCAGAATTTTGTCAAGGGAGGGGTCATTATTAAATTGTTAGTAATTTACAGTATCGGTATTTTAAATTTTGTATATTATTATTATTACTATTATTATTATTATTATTATTATTATTATTATTGCTATTATTATTGTTATTATGATTATTATTGTTATTGGTATTATTATTGGCATTATTATTATTGTTATTGTAATTATTACTACTATTATTATTATTATTATTATTAATATTATTATTATTATTATTATTGTTGTTGTTGTTGTTGTTGTTGTTGTTACCAGCTGAGTTTTCAGAGGGCAATGTAAAACTAGTTCTGGGAAGAACGTTCCCGACATTTGCCAATGTGAAATTTTCACTAACCTCGCGAGAATCACTACGCGAATTTTTGCTGAAAAAAAAAATAGTTGTAAAATTGAACTTCGTTGTCGCTTATACATATCAAAAAACCCGGAACGATAATTTGAAATTTATTAAAAAATAAGAACTGTAAAATGCACAAAACGTTAAACGAACGTTTCACAATAAAGTCAGAACTCAAATTAACGAACGGGTCAATACCGTTCTTAAAATGAGTTTAAAATTGACAATGCACAATATTTAACATCTACATTGCAGAACTGTCGAAACAACCTTTTCTATTCCAAAAATATTATTTAATGTTTTATTTCGCTCAACAGTGCATTGAGAAATACTTGTGAAAACACTTATGACTTATTTGGTGGAAAGAAAACATGTTGGGACAAATACTTTTGGAACGATTTGTCGCGGTACAAATCTTGTAGCGGTATCAAAACGAGTTGTGACAAATAGTTTGGGACAATTTTTCCGGGACGAATAGTCGTACATTCACACGAAGTAGGAAGAGGAGAAGACTACGGGTTATGCTTAAAACAATACATGGCGAAGAGTCAAAGATGTCTGGCACTTCAATGCTCTCAACCATGAATGTAAAGCACTAAGATCCGATCTCATCAAACTTATTCAACTTTAGTTGTTACTTAAAGTATTTTTAATTGACCTTAAAGGGATAATACATTTCATCAACACAAATTGAGCTTTAAGCTCTCATAAAACGACATTTAAGTAAATGGGTAATATTTGGCAATTTAAACAATTAATCCTCCATTAACGACAATAATTTTCATCATGGCGAGGACAATGTGGACTTGATATTTGAAAATGATAATTTCTTACCAAAACAGGCGAAGATAATTTCCGAAAGAGGAGATCATTTTAATACTAGCCGTACCCATGTGCTCCGCTGCACCCGTTAGAAATAAATATAAAGTAATTACATAATTAAAATAGGACGTTTGATCCAGGGAACATTCGTGTTTGATAGAAGAATAAATCGTTTAATATGTTACTTAATTTAAATTGTATTTAAAAAATTAAAATGCGATCATTTTGAAGCTCTTTTAATCTTACCTGTCGTCCATTCACTCAGAAGTTACTGTAATAACATTATAGCATTATGTCCAACTAGAGAAACTACACTTTCCAATGGTGAAATAATAATTAATTATACAAATCGGTTAATTTAGCTTCCGATATTACTTCATACAAACACAGAAACATTCTCTGTAGGCTATGTTTAATAGTTTTCGATTGCCGTTGTCCAAGGCCTCTTATAGACGAAGTCATTTGTTTTCATTTCATTACACCGCCTTAGATGGCATTGTATGTTAATTTTAAAACTCATTTTTTCTCATTAAATACCAGTCCTATCAAAATTTTTCAAAGAATAAAACTTATCGGAAATCATTTTCAAAGAAACTTTTGTTATATAACACATTTCACAAAAATCAATAATATGCGAGATATTTCGATTTATTTAATTCAGGCCCCCTTATAACCCCCATTTTAAATAACGTATTTTGAATTTCATATAGCCTAAAATCTAAGTTACAACGAACTTAAATTATATTCCAATTTTCATTGAAATCCGTTCAGCCATTATTGCGTGAAAAGGTAACAAACATACAGATAGACAGACAGACAGACATACAAACAAAAATTTCAAAAAAGCAATTTTCGGTTTCAGGATGATTAATTATACATGTTAACACCAATTATTTTTGGAAAATGGAAAATTACCAGAAAAACTTTGCCTACAGATTTATTATTAGTATAGATAACGAACGAAAAAGATTTGTAAATGCGGTATAGGTTAAGCAAGACATAAGTATTGTATATTTTGAATAGTATAGAAGGTGATTTAGAATTTCCAACTGATAGTTAAGTATTTCGTAATATTATTTAAATTATACATTTATTGAAGAAATGTTTAATCAACCTTCGGTTGCCTAAAATATGGCAACTAAAGTAATATGAATAACATATTTATCATAGGCCTATAGGCCTAATATTACATTTGAAGGGATTGGAATAGCGCAATCCAAGGTCTTTCCATTGTCCTAGTTGAACGATATTTCCTTGCATCTATTTTCATAATATACCGTTTTGTCTTCATTATTGCTGAAGACATTGGGATGAAGTTATTTTTTGCATTGAAATCTTTGACTTATTTCCAACCTTTCTTCTTTTCTTTTAAATTCGGCCTATCCGTCTTTTTGTTTTCGATGATTTTGATCTGTTTTGAGAGTACCTCTATTTATGACGACATTGTATTGTCGTAATGAAACAAATGAACTCACTATATAGGTCACTGCTTACTTTAACAGGGTACATGGCCTTTGAAATTACGATTATACTATGATTCCGATGGCAGTGATGACATAATTGGAAATTAAATTAATTGACTTTATTTTACGTGCGTACTAGTTTGGTGGATGCAAACGAATTAAATATGATTTAACTTTCGTATTTAAGTTAAATTGCAATTAGTTAATCGTGGATAAAAAACATGTTGGTGAAATCGACCCTAATCGTACTAAAATTTACTTAATAAATGCCCATAACTTAAAAAAGTTATTTTTTCTTATTTTTGATGTAGAAGTTTCTTCACCTCTTTTCTTTTGGGTATGTATGTTACAACCTTAAAATTATTGGGATAATGCAAAAAATTCGTAGCGTTTTTTTCTCTGTGACAAAAGTTTTTATTTGAGATGAACAAAAGACAGAGATTAGTCAGTAGGCCTAAAATATTCTCCTACATTATCTATGATTCTGTGCCAACACTGGAGTAGTTTTTCGATTCCGCATCTGAAGAAATCTGTTGGATTGGAGTTAAAGAAGTCGTCAAGCCAAATTTGTAGAACACCTTCGTTATTAAAGAAATTTCCCTTGGACAAAGAACAGAAAAGACGAAAATCTGAGGGCGCAATATCGGGAAAATGTGAGGGATATGGAATCAGCTCCCAACCAAGCTCCTGGATAGCTGCTTTCGTCATGTTAGCGGAGTGCGAGTGTGTATTATCGTATTGCAACAGCGCTTGATGTATTCTTCCCGGTTTTTTTCTTTCAGTTGAGTTCACAAGGCGTCTGAGTTGTTGGCAATAAATGTACGTAAGCAGTTATGGTTACATTCCTGGGAATTATTTCATAGTACACTACTCCTTTATCCCATCAAACGCATAACATCATCTTCTGTGGATGGACACTAACTACTCTTGTTCGGGATATTGTGTGTTGGAGCGACAGAACATTTTCTTGCAGTACTTTCTCCAATGACATTCTCCCCGTAATGACATAAATGTTTCGAATTGCATACACCATCTTCTGTGGATGGACACTAACTTTTGTGCAGGATGTTATGTGTATTGAAACGGCAAAACTATTTTCTTGCAGTGATTTCTCCGATGGCATTGTCCCCGTAATGCAGTGGTCGTCAGCACTCGCTGAAATGGGTATCGGATAAGGAATGTATCGGAATATGTAAGGTGGTGCAGAAGGAAGAAGAAGAAAGATACCTAAGGTGATGCGGGCGATCAGTGGAGAGTAGTCTTTTTCAGACGAAAACTCTATTTGCAGCACCGTTAAACATTATTGACAATTTCATCTTAGTTTGAATGTTCCGATAAGCTAATTTATAATATAATGAAATTTCAACTGAACTGTCTATGCTTATCTTGTATTATAAATATAATTTTATTAATTAGTTACATTAACGTTTTCGGTACTGGGGTGTACCATCATCAGATGTATATGTGATACTATATGTAAACCTAGCCAATGGATGCATGTGTTATGGTCTTGAATAATATGTATGTATGAACATAAAATGTTATACCCATGATCAATTATAGTAGTTATATAAAAATACAATAAAATACTTATATGCTATTAATTAGATAAAACAGGCAATTAAAATCAATTATTTAAAATCAGTGATCATTGCTGTTATGGCGTTCGACGTTATCTAGAATTATATTATATTGTAAATTAATATTTGTTGTCGTGATAGTTCAAATGGGACAACCAGTTTTTAAGATCATCATTACGTTGATTTGTTGCACTATAACGTTAAATATGTGTAAAATTTCTTTTCTTAATGCGTATTTTCACTTATTGTTCGTTGTATACACACATGATATTGAAGCACACTTATAAAATTAAAACATGGCGTGGAGTGGACTTACAATATGAGTCTCTGCGCGTAAATTAACTGTTTCACCTTGCAATGTTTTGAAGTTACAATTTTCTTTGAATGTTAGTTGTCACTTCCCGGATTCCAGTCTAGCCTTGCATACTGCGAACATACAAATAAAGTTGTGAGATTTTGTTAATATCGGTTGGTGAACTGTAAATGATGAATGATAAACTTACGTTCCAGCAGCTGGATGTGGTATGTATTCCGCGATGGCTTGGCTCAGACTGAGAATCGGTTGGTGCTCACAACGGCCTTAACCTAGTGTACACTATTTATAATACAAGATAAGCATAGATGGTTCAGTTGAAATTTCATTATATTATTGACAATGATAATACACGTATGTGTTTTTAGTCTTTCACGATGAATGTGATCAGAAATAGACTTTTGAGTATTCCTGAATGATGACGATGATGATAATAATAATAATACTAATAATAATATAATAATAATATTAATAATAATAACAATAATATAATATAATGATGGCAAATATTTTACAATTATGAAACTTGTAATCTTATAAAGTAAGTACATAACAGTTACTTATGCTACAATGGAGGTAAGTAGTATTTGCCAATCGAGGACGAGTTTGCAATTAAATCAGAGAATGGTCAAATCTACTTACCTCCTGAATTGTATGTAATATTTTTCCCACGTCTGTTTCGAAAATTAGCTTGGATTTACATCTGTTAATATCAATGAGCGCATTTGAGTATTATTTCTGTATTTAAAAATTAGTTTAGATTTACATATGTTAATATTAGTGAACGCTTTTCAGTATTTTTTTTTTATTACATTGCTTGTTGCTATAAAAGTTGTAAAAGTGTTTACACCTAGAGAAGTGTGACAGGCATTTTGAAAATTGTATTGTAGTTATTAAAATAATTTCAGTTGATGTTAAAGAAGCATCAAGGGCTGCTTGTGAGTTTTTACTGCCGAAAAAAAAAAACGATATGAATGTCTGTACAAGATGTTGAAGGAATGGTGTGGTGTTAAGGAGACGATTATAATTTGTGAAACCTCCTTGTTAGCATATTTCTTTCAAAAGTCGGAAATAGTAAACTCACCCTGTAGTTTGTGGTGTGAATATTCTACGTTAAAAGCAACTCTTTTTATTGAGGATAATATCGACATATCAAATAATAATATTCATGTAAAAGTTGTAACCAATATTAATAGATGTTATAATTGCAATTGTTTCTATTAATTTCAGTTGTCGGCAGAAGTATGAATGAATGAATGAATGAATGAATGAATGAATGTATCTTGGCATTTGTTTTTTCTTACCTCCCGTTACCTATAGAAACCAAAATAGTGACGGTAAAATAGATTTCCTTCCTTAGAATTAATGTACTAACAATGTACTTACTTAATAGAGTAGGAATGGGAAAAAAAAATTATTACTGCACAAATTGGCACTGTCAATGCATCAGGAGACCGGGGAATGAGATTTAGAATATTGTAGTTGTAGAAAGAATTGTGGCCACCGGCGTAGCTCAGTCGGCGAAAACGCTTGCCTGCCGAACCAGAGTTGCGCTTCGGCAGATCACTTGGTTGGATTTTTTCCGAGGTTTTCTCCAACCTTACGGCAAATGTCAGGTAATATCTACCTCGAATCCTCGGCCTCATCTCACCAAATAATCTATCATCTCGCTATCACCAATCCCATCGACGCTAAATAACCTTGTATGTAAGCCTATGTATGTATGTATGTATGTATGTATGTATGTATGTATGTATGTATGTATGTATGTATGTATGTATGTATGTATGTATTCCTTTTTTGAGCAGCATGTTCCATTACAAATGGAAAGTAATACTACATGCCTAGGTTTACCTTCAAGTACATAATCCATTTACATTATATATTATTATGTTGCCATTCTAGATTAAATATGGACTAGTGTAGTTCATCTACTATGTGTAACTGCCAAGATAATATTGGTCCTTCTTAATCTAACTTATTTTCCTATTCCTAACCTATGAAGTACAAGAATCTATTTACATATTCTAGCATTAAAATATTTACAGTATTTACATATTTACTATCTCTTGATCAGCCTATTTTCAGATAAATTATACCCTCTAATATTGTAGCTTATTTACAGAATGTAAGTAACCTATTTTTGACCCTTATCACTTAATTCTGACTTTTAACCTATCTTCCCAAATAACTTATCCTTATATACTAGCCAGCCTACTGTAGTTGTTCAAAGTCTATACTATTTGCAAACTTTATAAAATATTTTACATAACTTTTCACTAATTTTGTCTTGTCCACAGGCCACTTTCCACCACATTTATGTATAGACTGGATTAGTGTTCTTCTTTCCTTTCCTAATTTCGTACAGTCATAAATGATATGATCCACTGTCTGATCCCCATCCCCACAGACACATGTCGCACTATTCTTGATATTAAATCGATGAAAATATGCGTTGAGTCTTCCATGTCCGGTCAACAGAGTCGTGAAGTTAGGAGTTACTTCTATCTTCAATTTCAGTCTATCTTGGACACTAGGGAAGAACGCCTTGGTTAGAGTACCTTTGGAAGTAGTTGACCATTCACTTTCCCATTTTCCTTTGGATATGACCGCTAGCTGGTTCCTTACTTCACTCATCGGGACCTTGTCGTAACAGATCTGTAGATCGACGTCACTCGCTGCCTGCTTCGCTAGACGATCTGCCAGTTCGTTACCGTAGTTCCCCACATGAGCCTTGACCCATCCGAAGTCCACTAGCCATCTGTTGTTCTCCACCAGCCGTAGATTCGTTCGGATTCCTTCAATTAGGTTGTTGTGGTTGCTTCCATTCCTTAGAGAGTCCAGAGTAATTTTACTATCAGTGTAGATGGCTATTCGTCTTTCGTCTAATAGTCTTTCACCTATTGTTCTTAGTCGTTTTATATTGTCTAACGCTTTCATGATAGCAAGTTGTTCAGCTTGGTTATTTGAACATTTATTGTCTAACCTGAATCTTAGTTGTTGGATTAGTTCATTACTCTGAAATATTGCTACTCCTGCTCCAACTCCACGTTCACTTTTACTGCCATCCGTGTATATTTCATACGTATATTCTGTATTTTGTTCTGTTTCTTTTATGTCGATGAGTTCTGCAGGGTGTGTCCAGTTCTTGTGCTGTATTATGTAGTCAAGATTTAGACCATCGTACTTATGTCTTGTTTTTGCAAAGTACAAGTTTACTATTTCCTCTATCTTGAACAAAATGGGAGTGAGTCCAGTAACAACGCATAATGCTTCATATGAGGTGGTTCGAAATGCCTTTGCAATACGTATGTTTATTAGCCTCTGCACTTGGTTCAGTTTTTTGACGTTGTAATTCCTTTCCAAGGCATCTATCCAAACAGGAGCCCCATACGATAACAAGGGCAGGATTGCACCTTTATATATGGTTCTTAATGCTTTGTGTTTAAGACCCCAATTTATCTTGGCGGTTTTGGAAAGGGCATTAATCAGGTTTGTGCATCTTTCTGTTACATATTTAATATGTTCGTTGAATCTAAATCTCTTGTCAATGATAATTCCAAGATATTTAATCTTGTCGGTTTGTTGTAGTTCCTTGTTGTTGAGAAAGATGTGTATATCTTTTTGTTTATGTATGTATGTATGTATGTATGTATGTATGTATGTATGTATGTATGTATGTATGTATGTATGTATGTATGTATGTATGTATGTATGTATGTATGTATGTATGTATGTACGTATGTATGTATGTATGTGTATATATATATCTATATATATATATATATATATATATACCTTTCGAAGGAAAATGAATGTTAACTTTATGTACGGAAGATTTACAGATTATTTACCTTAAAAAAGATTGGGTGAAAATAGCAGATCTAGATATTGGCGTCAGGAATATACGTTGTGATATTTTTGTTTGTCATTATTATTCTTGGGGTTATTGGGCAGAAATTTATACGAACATAACAGTATGTAGGTCTATAAATATGCGTTGGATATTTCCTAATTTAGAAGAATCAGTTGTAATATAACTCCAGACTACATATGCATAATCAATCAAGTTTGGATCTCATTAATATAAAGTATTACTGTAAATGTGTACCAGAAGGAGAGAAAGTAGAAGTAATAGACCCGACATTCTAATTGCAGGATTATATATTAAATTTACTGTCCCACCGAAGGTCATGTCACATCTCGGTTTCCCCAGCCGTTTCTGCTAGCCCTTCTGTAAAGGCTAGTGACTGAGCTGTTAGAATTTTTCCTGAAAATACTGTATTTGCTGTACGGAATTAGAATTATACGTAATATTATAGGTCTACAACTATTTTAAATAATTTAAAGAAACGGGTCCCGTTAAGTAAGTAATTCTCACGTGATTTCTCCCTTTTCGACGACCCTGTGACATAACTACTCGGTCGGCCAGTATATACTTGTAAAAATGAAGTTTGCCGTCTAAGAGTACTCTAAGGTCTTTAAGGCAATTTGTTACATTAATTTGATTATTATTTGAGTTATACTTGAATTTCAGAGTGGCACTTTTTTCAAAAAGGTTATCGTACTAATCTTAGAAACATCAATTTTCATACAATTCTCTTCAGATCAATAATGATGATGATGATGATGTTTTGATGATTATGATTATAATAATAGTATTAATAATAGTAATAATAATAATAATAACAATAATAATAATAATAATAATAATAATAATAATAATAATAATGCTGTCACGAATTGGACTAAATTCTATTGATTATAGGCTAAAAGGGTTAAATGATTTTTTTCCTCCTAGGACGCTATATTTCAATTTTTCTTAGGAGTCTGCAATTCAACGACGTAAAATCCGTATGTCTTCATAATTAAGACTTAGGTCTACTAGATCCAGTTGCTTTTATATTCCTCTTTTATAGAGA
Organism: Periplaneta americana; assembly: GCF_040183065.1. NCBI lineage: Eukaryota > Metazoa > Arthropoda > Insecta > Blattodea > Blattidae > Periplaneta > Periplaneta americana. Next base: position 112,571,672 of record NC_091120.1, on the reverse strand, counting down.
TTTCAATTTACATTCGAAGCTGCTCTTGAATATCTGGACTGAGTTTATGACTTGGAATTGTCTCTGGAATTCGGGTTTCGATTGATTTAATTTTTGATAACTCTTGCTTTGATGTCTGAAATTTGAAGCGATTGTATAGTTTTATAAAATTTGGTAATTATTTTTGGATTATTATTACTGAAAGCTTTAGGATGAAAGCTAATTTAAAGACGTACATTTTAAAATATTCTTATTTTTGTGTATGAATTGCTTAATTTTACTGAGTATTTCAGTCACGTAATTTACGGGGCAAATGTAAGGCACAGCCGGCATGCTTCTGTTTTCCATGCATGGAGAAGTTATCTTACAGTCATAACTGCTCATCATTATAAAGGAAACTTTTCCTTTCTGCTGTGAGTGGTGGAGGCTCATAGCCCGATCTTGTCCTATTACTTCTCAGTTATTCTCCCTCCCTTTTGCTTCATCATGCAACTCGTCGTTTCTCCTTTTTATGTTCCCTCTTCTATCCCTTTTAACTAGTTTTCTTTTATGTTGCTCATTTAGTTGATCCCTTTGCCTCTTCTTCAGCTAGTTTCCTCCTACCCATACCCTACTTCTCGTTTCTTCTCTTGAGCAAAAACCTTATTCTAACTTCCTAAAAGTTCTGTTTGGCCTAATGGGATTATGCATCAAGAACGCTGACTGAACCCTTTGCATGTTTTGACATACTAGCACCTCCACCATTCTGTGACCTTACAAGCCATATATACATTCCAGTATCTTCCACACTGCTGAGTGGTCTAGTATATCAAAATGTTTTTCCCTGGCTCAAAGGAAACTCGTTGTAATTGTCTGAGCAAAATCTCGTATAAGATAGATCATACATCCATAAAATACTAAATCTCTACATTTGTATTTCTTCCTTGTTATAATGCATGAATGTATATTATTATTATTATTATTATTATTATTATTATTATTCTTATTATTATTATTATTATTATTATTATTATTATTATTATGCAGTATTAATTTGTATCTATAAAGTAGTAAATGATGATGATGATGATGATGATGATGATACTCTCGAATGGTAGAGCAACTAGCTACGGAGTGAGCTACGGAGTGAAAAGTCCTGGGTTCAATTGCAGGTAGTGGCGGGATTTTTTTTCTTTACTAAAACTTCCAAAACGACTACTAACTAGGTTGACTCCTATGAAGCTGGGTCGTTCCCGGGGATAAAAGGCGTGGTGCTGACCACACCACATCATTCTAATACCGAAGTCATGAAAGCATGAAGCTCCACCTCTATGCCCCCAAACCGACTTAATGGAGAATAACTTTCAGTTACATCCTATTTATATACTGGGTGTTCAGTTCAAAGTGTGTCATGGCTCGCTGTATGCCGTCATGTGGCTAGCCGATGAGCCTAGATAATTCAATCTTCCTACACTTCCGCAAAGGTGTATTACCTAGGAGGCAGAGAAGTTGCCTAGCAAGTACAGCGTTCATTCTGAAGAGTACGTACCGATGCGTACGATAACGCAAGTAGTGGCAGGAATGTGAACTGTTTGGAAATACGTACTGTCGGGATATTGGGAGAGGGTTAAGACGATTACTAACGTATTTGTTGACATTAACTTCGACGGTCAACATGGACACGGAGTATTTGATTTGTGTTGTGGAATGTTACCGTACGCAACCGATGATAACAAATACCCTGCATACGACTTGCCGGCGCAAAACACAGTTCGAAAGAGGTTATGGTAGCACACAGACCGTACAGACCGCCATCTGTTGCTACGACGTTCAAGTTATACCGTACACGTTCTCAAGTTCAGATTGAAGAACGCCTTGAATAATAGGCAACTTCTCTGACATATAAGCTGAAACTCGCTTCAAATCGGTGACTCAACAACAGTGACGTCATGACAACTTTGAAATGAACACCCAGTATTTCTCTCTAAATCGAAGTTGTTAAATTATGGTAAATTTGACTTGGCCATTAAAAGGGTTCCTTAACAGTGAAGTTTTTCCTTACTCCAAATATAATCTGCCCAGTTTATACTTCTACGACTATTTATTTATTTGTTATTTATTGTTTGTTTATTTGTTTCTCTGTCTGTCCATCCGTTCTGCCCGCTCGTTCCACTCGTTCGTTGCGCTCGCTGCACTCACCCTCTCGTTGCGCTCACCGGCCCACCCGCCCACTCTTCACCCACTCATTTACGCATTTATTCATTTATTTGTTTACACATTTATTCATTTACCTATCCACCTAACTGTCTATCTGTCTATGTGCCTGTCCGTCCATCTATCTATTTATTATCCTACGTTTAGTTACTTCAAGTACAAGTTAGGTGTACATGGATTATAGGCCTATTAGCTTCCCTTGGAACGGAGAGCTCTGACTCGTCTCCCGCTCCGTTTCATGTGTTTACAAATGCTTATTCCTATACGGACTGAACAATGAGAATAATGCACACATACAAAATATACTTCCACGTGGATTTAATAACAAACTGAATATTTATTTCTGCCATCTTTTGGGCAGCAGAAGACTATTCTCATAATACGTAAAACGCATTTAAATGCTAGATAGGCTTACTTGTTTGTTTCACTATATATTTTTCATCCAAGAAGTGGAAACCAAAGTTTATTATTTTGCTCATATTTACAGAGTTTTGAATATTTAGATTGAACTTTTTAAAATAAATAGATATATTTTATCAAAGCGAAAATGAATTTATAAGTAAAAATATTGATTACTGAAATGACTGAAATTTGAATATTCACAATTGAAAATGAGTTAGTACGGTACCGTTATTGAAATATGTAAAATATGTTGTGGCCCTGATCTTTCAACTTTTGTTCATTTATAAATGTTTATACATTATTTATTGTCTCAATATGTTACCGTTTCTGATGCCAGATTGTAGAAATTAATTATGAATAGGACTACTTGTTTTACATGTAAATATTGATCTGGACAAAACCTATGTAGGTACACATCTATAAATAATTACTTAAATAGGCTAAATAAAAATGGTGTAAATTACAATAATATATAAATCACCAGTAAAAAACAACATTATTTACACTAACTACTTCACGAGTCTCTACACGTTACGAGTGACTGCAAACATTTTAAAGGTCTCTAATAAAAAAATTCTACTTCTTCCTGATAAAATACATTTTCTTCTTTCCTAATGAAGTATTCACTGCGAAATCCTTCTACTAGAGCACTGATCTCCAAGCCCCTAATTTTGTTTTGTTTTGGCATGTACGCTGAACAGCATACCTGAAGTGTGTACGTCGCACTATAATCCATACATACATATATACACTGCTGTAGGTTGCTGGGATCTCCTAGGTCAGCGTTTCTCAAACTTTTTTGAAGTGAGAACCACTTTTTTGAGTCAGAAGAGTTCCGCGGACCACCCTTACTCATGTTCCCTTTGAACGCAAATTTATAAATTTTGTAGCATATTTTATTATCAATATACCCATATTTTATTATCAATATACCCATATTTTAAAACAGAATTAATTAATTAAAATTAGTTAAATTAAATTAATTTTATATTAGTATTAACTAATTGAGCGAATGTTACTAGAAGAAAATTAATTTTTGTTTCTTTAATAATTCAAGGCTATTAGAGTCTGGATAATCTTTAACTTATTAACTAAAAATAAATAAATAAATGTTGGTACACACATTACTGAGATGGATGAGCCTGCCGATTCTTGCACAGTTGTTCTATATTTGGACATATGCTGGTAAGCTTAAGTAAGAATTCGTCACATACATCGAGTCGATTTCGGTAGCCTACTTCGTTTTTATTGGAGTTAGTGATGAAAACCTTTTCTCACACAGATACGTAGAAACAAAGTGAATTATAATCTCTAAAGCACCATTGTACAGTTCACTATATTCTCTTTTCACTTGTGAAGAGGTCCAGAAATTAACCATACCTTCCGCTTAGAGTTTAATTTTAAGTCCGATCTCATTCGAGAGTTCAATTAACTTTTCTCTTTCACTCAATGAAAGTTTGTTAGTTTCAATATCACAATGAAAGTGATCACGAACCAATGAAAATTCGTCATATTTACTTGAAAAATAAGTTTCAAATTATGACCTCAGAGTTGTATTACATAGGCCTGCAAAGATTTTGCAGCATGGAATATTTTACATCATAATGGTCAAATTGGATGCTCTGATTTCGAAAATAATAATAGTTTTTGGTATCACGTACAGATTTTGCATAATTATCTATTTAACACAAAACTGAAAGTCCGCCATTCTAGTATTACAATCTCAGCATATCCGACTTACAGCATGATTAATTAAAATATGTATCCATGCTAAATCATTTGACACCATGTGTAATCTCTGTCTATCTCTGTTTGTAGGTTTCATATTTTTTAATTAAGGATAAGTTCTTACGTTGACCCTATCTCATATCCGTTTCGGGCACTAGGGATCCCATATTCCAAGCAATGAAGATAAGGCAGAGGCGATAAAAAAGGATTTTCTGATATAACAGGAGGAACCTATCTCACAAATCCTCAGTACAGTTTAAACCTTTTCTCAGTGGGTCTGTTTTAAATGTGTATTGTGTTGCGAATTTTATGTTTGGAAAAAATGGCAAGTTCGAGTGGTATATCTAGAAGTGGCTGTGTAAACAATCCGAACAATTTTTGTTATATATGTGGGTGTTACGTGATAAAGCAGCAGAAAAGAAACATTACCGCATTTATCAAGAGTTTGTATCTGGCCTATTTTAAAATTAAATTAGGAGATCGAGACAGGAATTTTGCTCCACATATTGTGTGTAAAAAGTGTGTAGAAAATCTAAGACAGTGGCACAACAGAGTTCGTTCTTCTATGCCCTTTGGTGTTCCTATGGCATGGCGTGAGCAACAAAATCATTATGATGACTGTTACTTTTCTCTGTGTAAAATATCTGGGTTCAAGAAGAAAAACAAGGCGGGCATTATAATATATCCAAACTTGCCAACAGCAATGAGGCCTGTGCCACATGGACCTGAAGTTCCAATTCCATCACCACGTACGGTATTATCAGAGAGTAGTACCAGTACTTCATACACTTCGAGTGTAGAAGATGATTTAAATTTGTCCCCAGATTTAGAAAATGACAATCCACATCCTTTGAGTTAATCAAAATTAAATGATTTGGTACGTGATTTGGGTTTTACCAAAGAAAAGAGTAAACTTTTAGGTTCAAGGCTGAAAGAGAACAATCTTTACGAACCTAGAACAACTTTCTACTGGTAATAATAATAATAATAATAATAATAATAATAATAATAATAATAATAATAATAATAATAATAATAATAATAATAATAATAATAATTTATTTATTTAATCTGGCAGAGCTAAGGCCAGTAGGCCTTCTCTTCCGCCCAGCCGGACTCTAATTCTAATTAAATACATTTACTTACATAGTTATTACATTAATATCTAGATCATAAAACAAGATGAAAGTAAATAATGAAAGATGGACAACTAATGTTAGTGTGACAGTAATAAACATTGGTAAGAAATAGTTATAATAATAATAATAATAATAATAATAATAATAATAATAATAATAATAATAATAATAATAGTAATAATAATAATAATAATAATAATAATGAGATAATTTAGATATTTATCTGTGATATATATAACCATTAAACTTTGAGAAACCTGAAACAGCTATTATTGATAACAAGAATTGTTAGAAAATTATCTCGTTAGGCTATTCTTAAATTGGTTTGATGTCTGACAGTCCCTGACATTACTCGGTAGGGAATTCCAAAGTCTAGGAACAGCCACAGTGAAAGAAGATGAATATGAGGATGTTCGGTGGGAGGGAATGGATAATATTGAGGAGTGTTGTGATCTAGGTTATGATGGGTGGATAAATTTTGAAAACGAGACGCAAGATAGACAGGAGTGGAGAAATGCAATATGTGAAAGAGAAGGGAAAGACAGTGGATTTTCCTACGATCTTCTAGACGGAGCCAGGACAACATACAGACATCGTGAAGAATAGTTCAAAAAATTTTTGTAAAGGAAGGGGAACTAGTGTATTGTTGTGATATTCCTAAATTGATTGGTCGTCTAGCAACATCTTACGAATTAAAAAATTGGCGTCTATATATCGCTTCAAGCAAGAGAAGTCTGAAAGGTACACAATGGAAATATTTTTGCTTCAGTTAAGCTCTCTCTACATCCCTTAAAGAAACATAGCCGAATTTGTATACTGCTCTAGAAAAAATTAAATATAATGAACACAAAAAATATATGTGCTGTGATCTTAAAGTGTGCGGTATTTTATTGGGGCAATAAGCAGGGTACACCAAATTCCTATGTTTTTTTGTGTGAATGGGACTCTAAAGCCAAAGAAAGACACTGGGCTGTCACTGATTGACCGAAAAGAAAACATTTAATGCCAGGGACAAAAAATGTTATAAATCAGCCATTGATTGTCTCAAAAAATATTTTGTTACTCCCATTGCATATCAAATTAGGGATAATGAAGCAATTTGTCAAAGCTTTGGACAAAAGTGGTCCTTGTTTCCAATATCTTATTTAAAAATTTCCAATGCTATCCGAATCAAAAGTGAAAGAAGGTATTTTTGACAGTCCATAGATTCACAAACTCATTAAGGATGTTCATTTTAGAAATATCATGACTGACTTAGAGCTTCAGGATTGGGACTCATTCAAGGATGTTATAAACAAGTTTTTAGGTAATGTTGAAGATGACCAATATGAGAATATTGTGGAAAGCATGCTCGAAAAGGTAAAGGAACTCTGATGCAATATGAGTTCGAAGTTACATTTTCTGCATTTGCATCTTGAATATTTCCCGGAAAACTCGGGTGCACAAGTGAAGAGCAGGGATAGTGATTCCACCAAGACATAAATGAGATGGAAACGAGGTGCCAGGTTCGATGGAACGTCTCCATGATGGCTGACTACTGTTGATGTTTAATAAGAGACAACCCTCGTCTGGACTAGAAACGTAAGACAACTCAGCATTCGTTTTCAACAAAGTGGAGGAGAAAATAGTTTTCATAGGATATGTTTGAAGTTTCGTAGTTCATTTAAACTGTTTCATCTTTAGAACTGAAATTTTATCATGGTTCGCAAAGTTTCAGGCATTTTAAATTACACTTAAGAATTAGAAATTACTTAAATGTTAAATATTCGTTTTCTGCATGGCAAAAAATGGTACGTGAGACGAGGAAATGGAAAGCAGATTTGAATTCAGCATTCAAAAATTAGGTTTAGAGACATGCTTATCCCCGTTCTGCAAAACAAAAACTTAAATTCGCAGGCCTGTGTTATTGGTATACGACATACAGTACGTGACCATTTCAATGTGCAGACTGGGTGTCGGCAAAACTATTAAGAAAGTCATAAATACATGAAAAGGTTCAGTTCTCTGTTATGAATTTGGATGGTTCCTGGCTGGGTTACAGGGGCGGCGCCAGATGTGCAGGGAAAAGATGGCGAGGAACACCACGTTCATAGTCCTTTCAATCCCTCTTATGTTGTTGAGAGTAGAGTGGGAAGTCAGTAGATGGATAGGGTAATAAATTTCATAAAATGTCAGAACTGAAGGCGATTGCCATGTGTCCCTTCCAAATCCTGAGATTTTCAGCTATAGAGTGACACGCTATTCGTTTGAATTTTATTTTTTCTTCTGTCTTTTTTGAAGGACCCCAAGGGCAGACCTCGAGGACCACAGGTGGTCAGCGGACCATTGTTTGAAAAACGCTGTCCTAGGTAATCAAAAACAGGACTCTAATTATGACATATTATTGGAAAGCACACCCGCTAAATGCCCATTAAACCGCCTTCTTCGCATAAATATAAGTGAATAGTTTAATTTATACTTATTGACAATAATTTATATGAGTTGCGGTTACAAAATAGTAATATGCATATAAAAAGAAATTAAAATTCAGACAGATTGGGCTTCTAATGAATCAGTATTGACAAAAAATCAGAAATTTAATAAATCGGTAATAAATTATAGGACTAAACCAAAAAAAAAAAAAAAAAAAAAAAAAAAAAACGAGTCCATGGAAAAATAAAACTGTTTTATGAAATGAATGATAAAGATTTTTTTTTTTTTGTAAATAAGGCTTCTGAATAACTTTTCTTGCATTGGAAAGTAAATGAATTTCCTCACGCAATGATTTGAAGTTGCTTAACATTTTTAATTAATGGTTCATTGAAAGGTACAATTTCCCTTTCCCAAATAGCAAGTACAAGTTTATAAATTTCGCTATATAATGCACTTCCACCCTCTTGTATTAATTCTGCTGGACTTGTACTTTTTCAGATTTTCTATCGCAATTTCGATTTCTGAAAGCGTGGGTTCGGGTATAAATGGCTTAGCAGTTTGTAATTCAATTTCGTCCCGATCATTTCTATTTACTTTTTAACTTCGCTTTAGAATATGCCATTAGGAAAGTTCAGGATAACAGGCGGGGTTTGGAATTGAACGGGTTACATCAGCTTCTTGTCTATGCGGATGACGTGAATATGTTAGGAGAAAATACACAAACGATTAGGGAAAACACGGAAATTTTACTTGAAGCAAGTAAAGCGATCGGTTTGGAAGTAAATCCCGAAAAGACAAAGTATATGATTATGTCTCGTGACCAGAATATTGTACGAAATGGAAACATAAATATTGGAGATTTATCCTTCGAAGGGGTGGAAAAATTCAAATATCTTGGAGCAACAGTAACAAATATAAATGACACTCGGGAGGAAATTAAACGCAGAATAAATATGGGAAATGCGTGTTATTATTCGGTTGAGAAGCTTTTATCATCTAGTCTGCTGTCAAAAAATCTGAAAGTTAGAATTTATAGAACAGTTATATTACCGGTTGTTCTTTATGGTTGTGAAACTTGGACTCTCACTCTGAGAGAGGAACGTAGGTTAAGGGTGTTTGAGAATAAGGTGCTTAGGAAAATATTTGGGGCTAAGCGGGATGAAGTTACAGGAGAATGGAGAAAGTTACACAACGCAGAACTGCATGCATTGTATTCTTCACCTGACATAATTAGGAACATTAAATCCAGACTTTGAGATGGGTAGGGCACGTAGCACGTATGGGGGAATCCAGAAATGCATATAGAGTGTTAGTTGGGAGACCGGAGGGAAAAAGACCTTTGGGGAGGCCGAGACGTAGATGGGAGGATAATATTAAAATGGATTTGAGGGACCTTAAGGATGGTTAGGACATGTGTGTGGTAGTCTTTCAACATAACGATACGCACTGCCATCGATATAGCTCAGAGATAAGGATATGTATTGTGATCTGAGATTGCTCTAGGGTGTGTGTTCGACTCCCGGTTACACTAATTATCTGATTCTCCGAGATCTTCCCCTACTGTAAAATAAATGTTGGTTAATCCATGATGATTCCTTGGTCTCATTTGCCAAAGTAATTCTTGCTATGAACAATACCTGGGACGCCACATTACTTAAAAGTTGCTACAGAGTTGTTGAATAATAATCGATTAAGAATACACTTTTCCTAAGTAAAAATATAAAACAATGAACATTGAGTGCGAGAGTAATAACACTTAAGTCAGAACGGAAGAGCGCTAAATTTTCTACGGCTAGCTTAGTCTTGCAAGCGTTTAGGCTAAATGTTGTATTCGTTCAAAAAATGATACTGGCTCGATATAGGCTACTGCTAAAGAACAAATCGTTGGACCAAAGAACATTTTACAGAGATATTTTCAATTCTTATTGCATTCATCTTTGACCTGTAATACAATAAACATGGTAACCTCGGTTCCCAAGTTACCATTATTTAATATCATTTTCAATTTATGTGTTCAGTTGGTATAGTTTTCTGTGTGTTTAGTGTGAATAGCTTGTTTGTGTATTTAGACTGTAGGGTTTTAATTTATGTGTTTAGTTTCTATAGTTTTGTGTGTCTTTACTTTGGATAGTTTGTGTGTGTTAAGACTGTAAAATTTATGTGCTTAGGATGTAGAATTTTTTGTGTGTTTAGTTTTAATAGTTTGCAGTAGCTTAACTAAGAGCCGCGCAGAACCTGCAGATCCCGCATTGGGGGGGGGGGGGGAGCCCGAAGTCATAGGGTCCCGCGAAAAAAGAAATTAAATTTTTGTGTTACATGTTTTTTGTTTAATCCTTTTTTCTGTTTCGTTTAGAAATGAAGCCGTTTAAATCTTGTTATGAACATTTGAGTAGTGCGCAAAAACGGAGAAAGAAAGAGAGAAATTGAAATATCAGTTTCAAAATTAGTAAAAATGGATTCTTTGTTTAATATTAATTTTGAAATAATAAATGAAAATTGTAATAGCCCATGTTCAAATGGGTCATCTGTCTGCCTAAGAACAAATGACAGTAATGTAAATTCAAGCAGTGATACAGTGAATATTAGCGAAGATGAAGAGTGTGTAAATCTTGGTACTGGTAAGCCTGATATTTCTATTGAAATTTAGAATGGCAGTAATAGCACACAGCAAAATGTAATTAGGCCTACTTCTTTTGTTGATACTACTAGTATAGAGAGGAATTTCCTACTGATCATGCTAATTTTACAGATATTTTAAATGACGAGACAAAGGAGTTTATTATACGGCTTGAGACTTACAAACCTAATTTCCGGAAGATCCTAAGTAAAATAATAGATGTTTCTCTATTAATTATTATGAAAAATTAACAAAATCTGGGTTAAAAATGACAAGAGAATGGCTCTGTTATTCTAGAAAAGGAGATTTTATTTATTGTGAGCCATGCTGGTTATTTGCTAACAAAGAGTTCAGCATCTTTTCAATTTGCCTAGATAAAGGACGTTCGTGATTGGCAGGGTTTATCAAATGAAATTTACACACGAAATGTTGGGTTGAGGGAAAACCCCGGAAAAACCTCAACCAGGTAACTTCCCCTGACCGTGAATCGAACCCGGGCCACCTGGTTTCGCAGCTAGACGCGCTAACCGTTACTCCACAGGTGTGAACGGTACATTGTCATCTGGAATGTGAATTAAGGAAAGAAATTAACATATGGGAACAATTTCTTGATCGTATAATATTAATGTCATTATCACATTTTCTGTATCTAATCTGGCTTTACGAGGTCATAGAAAAGAATTATGGAAAGTTCACAGTGGAAATTTTGTAGACTTATTGTCTGAGTATGATCCGATATTACAGCAGCATTTAAGGTCCGAAACTCTTGTCACCCCCCCACCCCCGGCTTGTTTTTGTATGCTGATGTGCATCCGTTTTGAATATGTCATAGTAGATGTGTGACAATGGTTGATACTTTACATTTCAGCTTGTTTAGTGATCCAGAACATCAGTATGGACACCATCATAGTCGCGGCACAAAATGATGCGACGCCATATTCTGTGTGAAATTTTCCGCAGAAAAGGCGGTGTGATTTCCCTTTGGGGAATAATTAAGCAGCATATCTCGAAATATCGATACCAGACAATTGAAGATTTGAAGCAAGCTGTTAGGGAGCATTCAGGGAAATCACTCCGCGTTTGCTGCGAAAAATTTCACACAGGACATGGCGCTGCATCATTTTGTGCCGCGACCACGATGGTCCCATACTGATGTTCTGAATCGCTAAACAAGCTGAAACGTAAACTATCAACCATTGTTACACATCTGCTATGATATGTTCAAAATGGATGCACATCAACATACAAATAAGGAGGAATGACAAGACTTTCGGACCTTACTGTACATGGACCGAAAGCATCTGAAAAAATACATACCTCGGTCCAAAAATCTAAAATGAATAAATTCAGCTGTTATCACAGAAAGCAGAGAATGAAATTGTGTATGAAATCAAGTCTACACAATTGTTTTCTATAATAGTTAAATATTCTAAATCTTGATTCTTTTGGAAAACATTGTGAAATAAAAATAAATTAAGCTTTTTAGGATTCAAAGAGAAAAAAGATCATACTGCTTGTCATTGGAAGGCGAAATTCTAAATTCAATGGATGTAGATTATATCTCATTAGCCAAATGCCGTGGCCAAGGTTCTGACGTGATGAATATGTCCGGGACTTATGACGGAGTAAAATCAAGGATTGAACAAAAACAGAAAACGGCTAAATATGTTCATTATGCCGCACATAATTTCAATCTAGTTCTAAATGACGACGTTGCAAGTATCTGAAAGTAACATATTTTTTGCGTTTCCAGGTGATTGGCACTCAACAATTATGACACGGGCCATTTTATCTACTGCAAGATGACACAACAGTTGTTGCACACGAGACACATCGGCTACTCCAATTTAACCTATAGCATATATGTCTGTTAAATAAGAATAATATTAACCATTTTTTAAATATATATGTTACAGTCGGAACTCGAAATCTGTCAAAACCCGAAGTTTCTAGGGAATTCTAGTTCTGACAAAGCTCTTTAGGAAATTCCATTTCTCACTTACGTAATTCAGTTACATCTAGAAATAACTATGGTTCTTTAGGAAATTCTAGTTTTAGCTAATATAATTACAATTTTATTTCTGTACAATTAGAAATAACTGATTGTTAGTGGTAAAAATCCTTATAACGATTTCAGAACGCGAAATCCGACAAAATCCGAGGAAATTCCAGTTTTCATTGACGTAATTAAGATACATCTAGAAATAACTTATTACCTACTAAAAAGACTTTAGGAAATTGTTACTTGCACATGAACATTACTATTGTCTTTGTTGTTGTTGAAACATAAAATAGTTTCATTACACAAATAATTATGTTATATGATGCTTAAACATTACTATTTTTGTTATTGAATTACGAATAATTATGTTACAGAACACAATATTATTATTTTTTGTCTCACAAGTCACTTGTTGCGACAAGGCATGCTATTGTGACATTTAGAGTTGCAGAGAATTTTCTTTTTCACATACAAGCACCACTTCGAAACACAAATTTTTGCAAGCAAGATGGAAGAACTCTTGTCCGCTTCCGATGGCTTCTTTCTTTGCTGCAGTCCTATGCGAAATTTATGCATCTGTCATGTGTACTTGTATCCAGAAAATCTGAGGAGATACATCAAATACACCAAATTCGGTTCTAGAAACGAAGTGTTACGCACCGTGTGTTGATGAAATTAACTACACTATCCGTTTTTAAAGTTCAGTGATCCTACCTGCAACTTAGTTTATTCAAAATCCCATGCTTTGTTTCAATACTGTAAAAATCGTCGCCAATTCTCTCAAGCACGATTCTTATGAGGTTTCGCAAGTCGGCCTTTCCCCTCTCGAAATCCGGAATGCGTATTATGTTGTTACCTCTGGATGCGTTGCATCGGAAATCAGCTTCATTCTTTTCGCTTGTTTCTTTAAATTTTCTTGGGCTTCCTATTTGGCTAGGGATATGTTTGACGATGTACTAGCTAGCATCATCTCTTCTCCTTCTTCTTCTTCTTCTTCTTCTTCTTCTCCTTCTTCCTGTTGTGCTTCTGTTTCTTCCTGCTCTGCATTCATACCTCCAATTATTTTTAAAAACCATATTGGATCCGATAAGCCATCAAAGTTTTATTGTTAAAGCCGTCAAACTTACCAAATTACATAGTGAAAAACACATATATACAATTATTTACATGTTTGATGAACTTTTTCGGTTCAAGGAATCATCATCAGATCTCCTGTAGACACTACAAACAACTTATGTTATAATGTAAACAAACAGTGAGACATAGGTTTTAAATGTGAAGTATAAGTGAATAATTTGACCGATTGTAACGATGCATGTGGAAGTGGATAAAATAGTGATAAAATCTGTGTGTACAGAAATAAAATTGTTAAAATATGATTAATCAATGAAATAAGTAAATTAAGACTGTATAAAAGGTGACAATAAGAACAAATCCATATTGTTAAAATAGCCTTGTATAACAAAAACAATATGAAGATTGCAATTACAGGATGTCAAGTCGATGTGCTGGTACAATATTGATGAACGGAAGTAGATACACAGCTCTCTCTTAAGGGGTTAGGTACTACAGCTTACAGCAGTGAAATTGTAGAAATATTCAACATTTTTTCCTCCATTACTGTATCTTGTACAATAATGAAAATTAATGTGTGTAAAACACTGTCCTTCTGCTATATGAAAAAGATATTTGTATGATTTTAAAAAATTATTTACATTTTTTTTAATTCAGTTCACTGTGCAGTGATGAAGAGTTTCCCACATAACTAAAAAACTATCCAACAGTCTGTGATGAAATTTTTTGTGTGTATTAATGCATGTCATATCTGCAATATGATGCAAGATCACTTCTCTGTCTTTGATAGATTGTCTGATAAAAAATAAAATCATTTACGAAAGGGTCAAATATCAGTATTTTCTTCTAACACAAAAAAATATCATTTATTAAGGAATTTAGTTGAAAGAGCATGATATTTAAACACGAATTTCAGCAATAAAATAAAAGACAGAGAATATGAAAAAGTTAACAAGTTTATGATTTATGAGGAAACGCTTCAAAACTGCACGGTGAACTGCACATTTTGAATTTAAAAAAAAATATATATTTAAATAATTTTTTTAATCGTAAAAAATACTTTTTTTCAGATAGCAGAAGGACAGTGTTTTACACATATTAATTTTCATTATTGTACAAGAAACAGTAATGGAGAAAAAACATGTTGAATATTTCCAAAAATTTCATTGCTGTAAGGTGTACTTAACCCCTTAAATGAGCAACTCTCAAATGCACGTAGTCCACTTTATAATCTAAATTCTCAACACCTACATGATCCCCGGCATACAAATACGCTTTCTTTCCCCTCTACCTTTCAATTTGATGTTACTTAATCATCGTGTAAACGTAACGTTCTCCAACATTTGTAGCTGGTCCTTCTATAATATCGGATGTATTGTTTCTCCATCAAATCTGTAAGTATTTACTTTATTTTGTGTTCCTCTCTTTTGTGTTTTTTACATTATTTTATTTTCAAAATTTATCAACCCTCAAAATTAATTCTTCCTAACGCAGCAGAATTTCTACGTATTATTTTTCAGAAGGCAAGACCTCAAATGTTTCGAACGTTACGTCCTCTTTAGCTTCACATGAAGCTGTACATCTACTTCCATTAACGTAACGTTCGTCAACTTTTGTCGCTGATGCCTCTACAATACTGGACGCATCATTCTCGTAAGTAATTACTTCATTTATGTCCCCCCCCCCCATTGCGCCTTTTACATTACTTGAGTTTCAAAATGTATTAATTCTCAAAATTAATTTTTCATAACATAGGAAAATTCCTACGTATTATTTCAGAATACAAGACCTCACATATTTCGAACGTTACGTCCTCTTTATCTACATATGCAGCTGTATATCTACTTCCGTTCATCAATTGTACCAGCACATCAACTTGACATCCTGTAAATGCAGTCTTCATATTGCTTCTGTTATACATATTTTAACAATATGCATTTCTTATTGTCAGCTTTTATACAGTCTTAATTTACATATTTCATTGATTAATCATATTTTGACAATTTTATTTCTGTACACACAGTTTTTATCACTATTTTATCCACTTCCACATGCATCGTTACAATCGACCAAATTGTCCTATTATACTTCACATTTAAAACCTATGTCCCACTGTTGTTTACATTATAACATAAGTTGTTTGTAGTGTCTACAAGAGATCTGATGATGATTCCTTGAACCTTAAACGTTCATCAAACATGTAAATAATTGTATATTTGTGTTTTTTCACTATATAATTGGAAAGTTTGACGGTTTTAACAATAAAACTTTGGTAATCTCCAATTATTGTTTCAAGTTCATCCTCCTCATATAGGGTAATTCCGGGTTAGATGACCATAGTTTTTTAAATCACTTAGAACAGGATAACCGATTGGAAAAGAAATACGAAACAAATCAAATACGTTCCTTCTAGGTTATATTTCTCCAGTACAGTGCCTCAGGAAGCATAGAATTCACTGATGTAATAAAAAATACGTTTGAAATATAATAGGCCACTGGCCATCTCACCCAACATATATGGGTGAGACGGCCATAGGATAAAGGGATAGATGGCCACCATTATTTTTAAGTAAATTCATAACAATTTTTTGTAAAACAATTAGGTTATATGCACTGGACACATAAATATAGTGTCTAAGTGCATAATTATGATTGTTTGACAATTTTCAACAACTTTATTTTTTGTTTTTTTCCTCTTTTAGTGAATTTTCCTTAAAACAACACAGAAATAAATTGAAACGCTTATGAACACATTATAATAATAATCCGAGGCACGACAGCCCATGAAGGACCATGATTGACCAGCCTGCTGCTGGCCTCACGTCCACATGTCGAAGCAGAGGTGGACGATCATCCAACCAAATGGCGGTATCGTGTGATTAGCCCGATGATCCCCCCAGCCGTTACAGCAGGCTTTATTAACCGGATTTCGCTACCTATCGTATTTACCCAAGTGCATCACGATGCTGGGTGGGCACCGGTCCCATACACTGGCTCAAATTTCATGAGATAATTTCTTCCCCCATGAGGACTCGAACCAGCGCGAATTCCGTAACGCGAGTCCTACGCAGGTTGTCTTAGGCCACGACGCGGGACCTGATGAACATGTTAATGAAACAAAATCCTGAAAGGTCAAAGTAACAGTACCTTTTCCAGTTGGTTTCCGGGATAGGAAGTGTTGTCTCGCAAGCAAACATTCTGATGGGAGCAGATAAAAAAGTTATTTTTTTTTCTTCCGCCATAATAATAATGTCAAAAGAAGTGCTTATACAAATTTTGGCCACTCGACCGTAATTACCAGGCCATCCAGAAAGTGATTTTCCCTGGGGCCGTTTACAGAAAAAAACACAATTACATGGAAATATTTATTGAAACAGATACAGCAATTGTTGCGCTAATTGTCAACGTGGCTCCCACTGGAATTGAGACATTTGTCATACCATGGGATCAATTTTTGTACCATTGTGTCGTAGAAGTCAGCTTCCTGGGATCGAAACCAGCGTTGGACAGCCGCCTGCACCTCTCTACCGATCCCATGATATGACAGATGTCTCATTCCGGTGTGGAATGTGTTGAAAAAAATAGCTCAACAATTGCTGTGTCTGTGCCAATAAATTTTTTGAATTAAATTGTGTTTTCTTTCTGTTAACGACCCCTGGCGAACTTTTTTTTTACGGCCCTCGTAATTGCGGTCAAGTGGCCAAAATTTGTATAACCACTTCTTTTGACGTTATTAACATGGTGAAAAAATATAACTTTTTTATCTGCTCCCATCAGAATGCTTGCTTGTCAGCCAGTCAGAGAATATTGACAAGTTCTTCAGCAAAAATGTAAGCGAGACTATAGACATCGGTCCCTGTAAGGGAAAATCCATGTTCCTGCATATTTAATATGGCGAACAAACATACATCCATTGTCATTGCCTATGTGTCACTTGGTCCCATTGCACCCTTTGTAGAATTGTCTGTTTTAACTCTACTTTCCAGGGCTTTTATTGGAATTTGAAATGTAATGAAGGCTTGACGTACAGAATTGCCATATTTAATGACTTCAAAAGCACGGTGTAAGTCATCTTCATTCCAAAGACGCGGTTGCTGCCGGGCTTTGCTTTATATTTTATCGTAATCTACAAATAACGATACTTTTAACATAATAATATTCCTCAATTGTAGGCCATCTATCCTGAAAAAATGCTGGCCATCTCTCCTTTTTTACGGGAGAGATGGCCATACCGCGTAATAAAAACTGGCAGCAGTGAAGAGAACAAATACAGTTAAGATAGAATGTTTAAATATGCCTTACCTCTTTAATAATGTTTCCAGCAAATTTCCTCACAAAATGCAGTATTTCTCTATTGTTATTTCAGAAGGTGAAAAATTATTGCTTGCTCACAGACTCACGAACGGCTACAAAACGCGGAAATAATAACCTTACGTTTTCGCAGGTGCAACAATCACTTCGTTTAATTAACATCTGGCGGCAAACCGATTTTCATTGGAAACAGATGATTAGAATAAAAATAAGAGCGGTTGGTCGTCTCACCCGCATGGCTATCTCCCCCGGAATTACCCTACATTTTAATAACATTACAGTACCTGTTTATTTATAATATTGACAAAAAATCACTTCCCATCACTGATGAATACTGGTATGTGCTCGATCCTTTGCTATATCACCGCACTTTTTGATGATTTAACCTTTGACATTTTCACAGTTTATATTTACACAATGGGCAGGACATGTGCAAAGGATGGCAGATCATGAGATACCCAAGAAAGTTATGGGGAATAAATTTGAAGGAAAAAGGAGTGTAGGACGACCAAGACTGCGATGGATGGATGGAGTGTTAGAGGATCTAAAGAAAGTGGGAATTAAAGGATGGTGGTTGGTTGCCAGGGACAGAGATGCATGGAAGAGAGTTCTAAGGGAGGCCGAGGCTCAAATTGGGCTGTAGCGTCGATGATGATGATGATGATGATGATGATGATGATGATATTTACACAAACACATATTATACAGTATTATACGTGAGCCGTTTGTAAAAATTGCACTAAAAGGATGTCGAAGTAGGAAGTCACACAAACACAAAGAAACAACTGGATGTACACGTGGAAATCAAAGGATTTGGTAGCGACAGATACTGATTTACAACAAAAGAAAAATCTAATGTACAGGGACATCATTTATTTTTACTTCAATTTTTATTGTACCTGAGTTTTTTAATGTACTTCATTCTCACCCCCTCTAGTAGTTAACTGCCAACCGTCCTCCACACAGAACCAAGGCCAAGTATACAGTCAAAGTCGCCTTACGGTCGTAATAAACAGTAGTGCGTTTGTGAGTATAGTACGTTTCAGAAATATGTTCGCGTTTTCCAGTGACGAAAGAGCTTTCAATATTGAATCATATTTTCGCACAGGTACTGTCGTCCGTTTGCCTACGTCGCATCCCGGTTTCCTCCACCCGCTTCTGCTCGCTCCTCTGTAAAGGCTAGTGGCTGGGCTGTCTTAGCTCTTTTCTGAAAACATATTCTGTTAGGAATTGGACGTCTACGTAATATTATTCAACTGTTTAAAATAGCTTAAATAAAAGAGCCTCGTTAAGTTATTGCCACGTGATTTCCCCCCTTTCTAGGACACTGCGACAAAACCACTTGGACGGACAATAGATAGCATGTCTGAGTAATTTTATCTTTTCGGATCGTGCAGAAGTGAAGATTGAATATATAGTACGTAAGGTACTCTTTTGTAGAATAAGCACAGAATTATTTCAACATGAGTTACTAGTACGAAGGACGAAACTGGTAATTGGAATTAGGTGCAATAGTCTATAGTGCGATAATATGCACATTAGAACTGAAGCCTGTATCGAAATGAACGGCCACCATTTTCAAAAATGTGTTTAAATATCCATATTATGATTATTTTTCAATTTAACTTCATTCTCTACAGTGTACCCTAATATGCTGTAGACAGCATAATATACACTGCATAATGAATATGTCCGCATGGACAGCTCAGTTCTTGAGTAAAAACACTGATTGTTAATACTGTACTATATTTTGATTAAACAAAAACGTAATGAAAATTATTAAATTCAAAATCACGATACTTCCTAGTTTACATAAATGGATGAACTACTTTTCTTCCCTCCTATACCTAGTAAAGTGGTTTGTTTGTATTTTACGCCAGTATCATCGAACTCCAGTTGTGGAGGGGGGTAGCGAACGGTGTTTCCGGTTCTCAACCGATAATCCAAAGGTATAGCCAGGTTAATATTAGAAATGTTAGTAAAAATAAAATTATGTCCCTGTACTACAGGCATGTTAGAGGTTCTTCGGATTGGATAATATGGACATGTCATATTTCAGTCCTATCAGAATTTCTGTTATTTTATTTTCTGAAATTAATTCTTAGGTGGAGGTAGATTTTTCTCATAACCTCTCAAGAAGTAACAATTTAGATCTTCAAAAATAATGCATAAAAACGTTCTGAATTCGTTGCAACGGGTTTTTACTAATAACAATCAGATATTTCTAGATCTAACTTAATTATATTAGTCAAAACTAGAATTTCCTAAAGAGTCGCAGTTATTTCTAGATGTAACTGAATTACGTAAGTGAAAACTAGAATTTTCTAAAGACCTTTGTTAGAACTAGAATTTCCTAGAAACTTCGGGTTTTGACGGATTTCGTTTTCTGACTGTAACAGTATTTCATGGTTACAAATCGAAGTTATGCCCACAGAACGCAACAGTGAAAGAGTTTATGAGTTCTGGGATGCATTTTGGTTGAATTTCTTGAACCTGGACAGACCATAAATGCTGTACATTATATTCAGATAGTTTTGAATCTCCGTCGAGAAACGCCCTGGGAAGAAGATAATCCTGCTGCACGATAACTCGTGGCCTCATACTGATCGTGTCACCGTGGAAAAAATCAGAACATTTGGATGGGAAACTCTTTCGCAGCCTACCTACAGTCCCAACTTGGCACCATGCGACTACCATCTTTTCGGTTCTGTAATGAAGCAGCTGCGAGGCCAACGCTACGAGACGCTAGAGGACATCCAGAAAGCAGTGTGTCAGTGTCTTCGGGAAGATGAAACGGACTTCTACAGCAAGGGAATATTCAAACTTACAGAACGGCGAGAAAAATATGCGCGAAGAAATGGAAACTATGTTGACAAGTGACAGAATAGTTTGGAGATTAAGAAAATGTACCTGGTTTGTTTAAAAAATAAAACTTAAGATTTATAACAATGGTTGCTCATGACTTTCAGTGTCTTCAATCTTATACCTGTGTATCTGAACTTTGTTTGGCCTGGAAACGTCATTTATTATTGTGAGAGTTCTATTAAAATATTGGATTTTGTAGTTAATATCTCGTCCATTTAAATGAGATAGATTATATCCCTGACAATTAAGGGGAACAATGAGTTTCACATTTTTTACTAACGTATATCTTATTCGGACTGCATTCTTTCCCTGGAATACCATGTTTCATGTCAAACTGTTTTGCTGTGAGATTGAGTTGGTGCATTTCCCAATTCCCAGCCTTACCTGCCCGTGGCTTAACCTGCTGTAATAGACAAGGCTCTGGGGACCGAGTCGCAGCGGTATTACTGTTCCATCAAATATGGAGGAAATGCTTTGTTAGAGCCGATCCAGAGGATTAAGGTGGCAATCCCAGCACTGAACTGACTCCTTTTTGCGCCAATTTAATTGGGAGACCATTTGGTTATTTCAAATATTTTAACATTGATACCTGGTGTGCAAGTTGTTGGATATGCAGGTGATTAATAGGATGATATTCTACTTAAAACATGAAAATTGCATTCAAAGCTGAAACTCAATAGAAGTAGGATTGGAAATGGATCAGTGATTGTATTCAAATCTTCAGTGGTCTGGAAAGTAATGTGAGCTAGACAAAGAGTTGGTCTGTTGATACATAAAATACAAAATAATAGTAATTGAGTGTTTAAGTAAGAAATTAATAGGCCTACGTTTCTAAATTAAAAAATTTCTTGATAATTTTTGTACATAAATTTACAGAAGGATAACTATCCTGTTGTAGAATAGTGGTGGTGGTGGTAATAATAATAATAATAATAATAATAATAATAATAATAATAATAATAATAATAATAATAATAATAATAATAATAATAATAATTCAGGAAGAACATATTTGTTGTACGGAATCATACCTGTATCTTTTTTTTACTTGTTTATTTAACGACGCTCTATCAACTACTATGTTATTTAACATCGATGGAATTGCTGATAGTGAGATGGTATTTGGCGAGATGAGGCCGAGAATTGGCCATAGATTACCTGACATTCGCTTTACGATTGGAGAAGCTTCAGAAAACATTTAACCAGATAATCAGCCTAAGCGGGAATCGAACCCACGCCCGTGGCGCCTACATCATACTATAAATTTTTTCTACAGAGATAGATTTTATGGTTCCGATCAGAATCAAGTGAACAGCGGGCCGGGGTTCGATTCCCCTCTTAGGAGAATTTGCCTGGGTGAGGTTTTTTCGCGGGTTTTCCCTTACTCCTATGGAGGAATATTAGGTAATTTATTAGACTATGGAGCCCCATTCATTATCGCCACTTTCTTTTCTTCCTTATCATCCTTTCCTCTTCATTTCTGGTTGTCTTACTTGGTTGTGAGATCGCGCCTGCGGCGGCCATCCAAAGCTGCAGACTCTCTCGGTCGGCCTCCATGGATATGTCAAGCTGCGGTAGTTGGTGTCCAGCGGCGAAACCAACTCCCCTCCCGACGGAGAAGGGGCTTACACCTCAGACCGTTGACGGTATGGGAGAGGAGCTTACAACTCAGACCTTTAGAGGAGGAAATGTGTGGGAGCGCGTATACGTAGAACACGGATTTGGAAGGATGGCGGTACTGGTCGTCAGCGTATTAGCAGTTAGACCAGTTCGGTGTAAGTGGGGTCGATGAGCATGCAACTCATCCCAGGGGAGTACGATAGACCTCAGGTCGTAGTACATGGGATGTTCTCCCTCCCGCCCTCATAGAGAAAAAAAAAACTTTCAGAAGTATATTAAGAACGATATGCATATCCACCATGACAATAAAGGAAAACTTAATATGAGCATGTGAAGTAATTGTAGAAACATACTACATATATTTCATTATATTGCAATAAGAGGTGTTTTCCTCGGAGCAGTCCCATTTCCCTTTGTCACGCCAGAAACGTATTCCACCTTACCTTCATTTCATCTATAATCTTGAATATCTTTAGCGAAGATTAAAGTAAAATCAGGCATTGGGGACAGAATGTAACATAAGAACTGCCGATCTTAGCAGATTATTTTACTTTCTCAAGTATAGATAAAAGACTGACTTTAATAATGTTACAAAATTGTGCGTTTCAGCATTCCCCATACCCAGAAAGTAGTGTTTAGTATCCTATATATCTGCCCATGCTATGACTTTTCTCCTAACGAGATGTCCGGATTTTGTTCATACCCAACATGAACAAGTATGTACATTGAGTTAATACAGTAACAACAGGAGGTTATTGGAAGCTTCTGGTACTGTACCACAGAAAGAGATTCGGTTCTAATGAATTACGTCCACAATCATAATAAACAAGGATGTATTTATCATGTGTTAGTCACCTTTTAGGGGTGGGAACGGACTGGGACTGATGACGAAATGAATACGAAGTCCAACGCCGAAAGTTGGTTCAGGGAAAACCTCGGAAGAAACCTCAACCACGTAGCTTGTCTCAACCAGGATTTTAACTCGGGTCCCTTCGTTCACGGTCAGACGTGCTATCCGTTACTCCACAGCGGTGGACAAGTAAGGATGTAGATCATGTCACCTATTTTCTGAATAATTTATTTACTTGCAGTAAATGGTGCCTTTTAGCAGAACATTTCGCAGAAACAAGCATAAGTTTCAGGGTTGTAATGGAGCACGAAAACATGTCAATTGTTTAGTGTGACATTATTCGCTTCTGTCTTCTGTTGCAAAGCCAGAGAGTTTGATTTAGAATTTAGAGAAGTTTTGTGACTTTACAAAATAAAAGTAATCCATAAGTATTTTGGCATTGAATAACATGTTAAATATTTACCTAGGTAGTAGTTAATAATTCCTGTGTTGTCATTATGTATTATGCAGTTATGTTTGTTCTGGTTTCACAAATAATAAAACGAAATATATTTAAATAAGTGCGTTTGTTATATCGTACAATTTTTTTTTTTTTTTTGCATTTCATTTTCATACGAAATTGTATGTAAGTATCCTTGAGGTTTTCACAAATTTTATTCGCAATTCACTTAACAGTTGGATAATATCTAGACTTCGTATTCCAGGTACCTATAAACTGGAATGAAGTGATTTACAATTCATTTTTATATTTCAATATGCCTAGTGAATTATTAAATAAGTATATAATAAATTTTCAGTCTTAAGACATATCAACTTGCAAATGTTTATTTGCTATTTAATAAGATATATGAACGTTTTCGCCGTTTGGGGCATCATCAGATATAACGAAACATATAATCTGAACCTATAATAATAAATTATGCAAATAACAAGAATAAAGAACAATGTATGTATGCAATGCATGAGGTTCATGAGCTTTATGTAAAATGTGAAATAATACAGGATAATTGTTGATATAATCTTTAGATTTGAAATTGAATTGGACGGATATTTTATACATATAGCTCATGTTACAAATAAAATATACAATTATGATTAAAATTCGTCAATAATGTTAAAATTTATGATGATGATTATTATAGGTTCAGATTATATGTTTCGTTATATCTGATGATGCCCCAAACGGCGAAAACGTTCATATATTTTATTAAATAGCAAATAAACATTTGCAAGTTGATATGTCTTAAGATTGAAAATTTATTATATACTTATTTGGAATGAATTGGCCTGATTCGAAGTATATGTAACGTCACAACGCAGGTACAGATACGTTCGTATACAAAATAGTTACGTATCCTCTGCCCTTTTCCTCTAGAAAGTCAAAATCGGGATCCTGTCATAATGAATAGTCTAGTGGTATTATTAAAAAAACTACATCTTTGTGGCTGATTGAAAGCTTCATTGCAGAGGTACAATGGCTTAAGTAAGACGCTCAAGCGTGTAATATTGCACAGTATAGTTGAGGATATTTTAACCAATATTTTCACTGTTTATATAGACAACATTACTTATAAATTGTGTAAAATAAACGTAAAAATGACAAAAAAAAGAGTGTCCTGAAAGTCACTGTTACACCAAAAAGTACAGAAATTGTGTTTAACGTAATCCTAAAGAACCAGTACCATAAAATATCAAAATTATGAAGATAATAACTCGACGTTTAGCATGGATTTGTGTAGCTTACGATGATGTTCAGTGTCAACATCCCAATTAATAAATTAAATAAGTTACATTTTATGGAATTTCTAGAAAAGTACATAGAAAATTAATCAGTTTTCAGTGATGAGCGACATGCAATATCCTAATGAAACACGAAAAAAAAAAAAACAGATTATAGGAATAGGCCTATCTTGTACTACATCATGCACAAATAACGTCATGTGCTTTTGAAAGAATTTCTTGCTATATATGTAAAATCATTTCAAGTGACATCCGCATATGTTCAAGTTCCGTAGGCTAACTTACGAATGCATGTTATTATTCACTGCAAAGATCACGACGAAAATGAACATCACGGCTCAAGCATGTGTTTACTAGTATAACTTCAGAATGTCGGGAGTTGACTGTTCTCCACGAACATGCAGCGACAACGTGTTTGTTTATATCCTTATACATTGCATTACCAGTGTTCGGCGTACTATATAGGCCTACCCAATGTGTTTTTAATTTCAGTATTTAGGTAGCTGGAATACGGAGCCCAATAATATCTTAGTTCATAGTAGGAGACGCTGACACTTGTTCTGTCAAACTTAATTATGGGACTTTCCCTTCCATAGCTTGGTTGCCATGTAATGAGTATGTAATAACGTTAAGTAACGTAACGTTATTGATTCTATTGATTGAGGTAACTTAAAGTAGTATTTAAAGCGTTCCTTCCACTAAATTGTACACATTTCTTTTGGTAAAAAAATTCCGTTAAGTATTTGTTTAGTAGAATCTTTTGAAATTAACATTGAGATAGATTTTATGATTAATGACCGGTACCTTTCTCATCTAAGTTCAGACGTTATCTTTAATTACGAACAAATCGCAAGATTTACATGAAACTTCTATGAGATCATAAGGAGAGTAACATAAAACAATCACGTATAAGAGAGAAAGTTGATGTCTAGCATCGAAATTCTGGGAAACAAGTTTAAATGTCATACAGAAAGGCGATATTCGTGACATCCTGACAGCACAATGAGATGTATTGCACAGTCTGTAGTTAGAATGTTATCTAAACTGAACCTATATATCAAACACAGGCGACCTCTTAAAACAAGACGTAGACCAACGAATCTCCAATTTCAAAAGCAATTTGAAATTCTAGTCCAGTCTTGGAGGTGTTCCTTGTTCTTTCCCTCTTTCTTCTATCTTCTTCATCTGGCTCTCGCTTGTTTCTATGGTTACTTACAAGTTCTGACTCGCAGCGTACTGCTCTGAGAATCTGAAAATATGAGTTTATCGCTATAAATAACACGTATTGAAACTGTCGGAGTATATATAAGAAAAATATTAAACTGCGTCCTAGAATCTTTCCTATTTAAGGGGTTATGTACAGCTTATAGCAGTAAAATTTTGGAAATATTCAACATGTTTTTCCTACATTATTGTATCTTGTACAATAATGAAAATTAGTATGTGTAAAACACTGTCCTGCTATATGGAAAGAATATTTTTACAATTAAAAAAAAAATACTTTTTTTTTTATCAAAATTCAGTTCACTGTGCAGTGATGAAGCGTTTCCCTCATAACTCAAAAACTATCCAACATTCTGAGGTGAAATTTTTTTTTGTGAGTATTTATGCATGCCATATCTACAATATAATGCAAGATCACGTCCCTACCTTTGATAGATTGTCTGATAAAATATAAAATCATTTTAAAAATGGTCAAATATCAGTATTTTCCCCTAACACAAAATAAAAGAAAATATTATTTATTAAGGGATGTAGTTGAAAGAGCATAATATTGTAAACATGAGTTTCAGCAATAAAATAAAAGAGACAGAATATGAAAAAGTTAACAAATTTATGAGTTACGAGGAAAACGCTTCATCACTGCTCGGAAAACTGTCATCATTTTGAATTTTGAAAATAAGAATTTAAATCGTATTTTTTTTTTTTCATGTAGCAGAAGGATAGTGTTTTACACATACCAATATTCATTATTGTACAAGATAGTAATGGAAGAAAAGGATGTTGAATATTTCCAAAAATTGTACTGCCGTAAGCTGTACCTAACCCCTTAAGATATGCAAGATATATGTAATCGTTCTTCATTATCAGTTACGTGACTTAATATTTCAGTTTTTAACACAGTGTAATACTCGATTATGAATTTTCATATTATGAACGTATTACCGCCATAACAATCAATATACTCAATAGATATAATAATTTATGCTCATATTAACATAAAATTAAAATTAACTTACAGTTTTGTAATGAGTAGACAGTTGCCGCCTTTGTAGTTCAGTTGGCAGAAAGTTTGAGATATTGGCATAGTCATAGGCTATTTTGTGATTGACGAAGTCAAAGATCTTGAAAGTTTTTCTCGGGGTTCTCTCGTTTTCCTTCATCATTTCATCGTCATTCTCCACTTCAATATTCATTAGATCATTACCATTTCAATGTCATTCGCCTAAAACGATGCGGCATGATGTAGTATTGTGACTGGCGATCAGATGGCATCAGCCTGAAGAGATGTAGTACGCTTTCGAGAGAGGAAATGAAAGAGCACTCTAATGGGACTTCATAGGAACCGTGAACCTACATGGCTAAATCGACACATGGCACAACATAGCTAAGTCACAATATCTAAAAATAAGTAGGCCGTTCGGATTGCAACAATCATTGCCAAGAATAGCAGTGGTAACGCATAATAAGCCCTTTCTAAGCTGCAAACCCTCCTCCGTACATTAAAGAATGAGTAGATAACCTTTTCTATAATATACACTACCGGACAAAAGTTTTCGATCAGCTATGAAAACAGCTATATACTTTATTTCAATGTACAAACACATCGGAAAAACTAAATAGACCAACAAAATAAATATTTTTTCTCTCTAGCATTGTGATATGATGGAATATTCAAAACGAAATCCCTGTTTTAAGCACAAATCCATAGACGATCGAAAACTTTTGACCGATAGTATAGGTGACACATGAAATCGTAATTTATGACATTACTTGTTAACTTTTATATGCATAACATTATTTGTGAATAAAAAAGAAGAATAGGATAGTTCCACTCACTCTGATTTTAATCGTATTGTTGATTACAGTATTTGCTAGGCCATTATAATTGAATAGCTGAGCGGAAACACGTTGCAAACGACATTTTACTTCCTCTTGCAATGTTTTAATATAATCACATTGCACGTAGGTCTACTCCGGTTTATATTTTAGTGAACTCTATTGATTGAAAATGAAAGTAGAACCTTCAATTTATACTGTAGAATCTAGGAGGTTATGAGAAAATGTTACAATGATGAGCATCAATATTTTTTTCTGTTCCTGTAAGATTTCAATTTGGCGTTTGTAATGTTTTTCCGCTCAGCTATTCAATTATAAACCATGAAGACAATCTACACAGAGCAACATGTGAACTAGAACATATTTATAAAGCACAAAATTTATTGATGTCGCTTCATAAACAGAAGCTCATTATGTTCTATGGTGCCAATATTAAAATAATTTTAAATCATTATCAAAAATGAAACAATATTTTATTACTTTTAATATCCTGATTTTTTTCTGACCATCTACTTCATGAACAAAGACATAAAAGTAAAAATTAAGGCTAAACTATATGAACGGCGCAGAAGGATTTGTACACAATGAAGTGTAAAATACGCAAACAATTGAAGTTATACAAAACAGTGGCTCTATAGAAAAGTGAGACTTGGATACTTAAGGAAGATTACAGAAAACGATCAAGGTATCATAAATGGGATTCTTAAGAGATGCAGTAAGATGCAAATTGAGGCGTTCAGAAGTCAACATGATTAAATCCTTTTCCAAAGATTTTGAGATATTCAAGGTTAAAGTTGAATACACATAATTGATTCTGTGTTGTAGTCAAGAAGAATATTGCATTCTGTGGGCTTTATAGTGAACTATGGAGTTAATCACATTGACCACTAAAAATATGGTCAATTTAATACATTGCCAACATAGAAACTCTAAAATAACCAAAAGTGGTGTTAATCATGTTGAATTCTGAACGCCTCAATTAAGTAACAGAATGAGAAATACAAAGAGGGAGGCGGAAAAGGGGAATTTGGAGAATGCTGTGTTTGCTGTGAAAGGCCGTCCTTGAACAGAAAACTATGAATGAATGAAATAAGAAATATATAAAACTAATTGAATGTTTCTAGTTTCAATAATAAAATAGAAGGTTACAGACAGCAGTTCATTGATCGTGTAGAAAGGTTTAACGTAAAATGAAATAAGAATGAATCTAACTTTACAGCCCAAAATGAATTAGAGTCGTGCATTACAGGCGCTATGTTGGGTTCAAGTTGTCGAGAATGGTGAAGTTCGATATTCGCCGATGTTCACGCTGCAGGAGGAGGTCTGTCGTGTTCCACCTTGTTATAAAAATATTCTATTTCACTCATGTTCTAATCGCTTAGGAATTTTAGCACATATCTTGCGATTAGTTTTCTATATAATATAAGACGAAATTTTTAATGCCTTGATTGCCTCTCTCATGTTCGAACATTGCAGGACATTAAAATGAATCATGAAAGTAGCGTGACCAAGCAAGAGATAGCTTGAAGAGTTGTAGCAGAATGCAGTGATAGAAGATTACTATTACAAATTACTGTACATCAAAGTAATAATAAACATTGAATTTAAAACAACACTTGTACAACAACTTACTGGCTGAAACTATAAAAAATTCTAGCTAGGATTCTTGTCTTGGGTAGTGAAGAGTGGACGCTCCGTAGAGGTGATTGAAGGAGACTAATAATAAATTGCAGAAATGCGCTTTAACCACAGTACAGTTGGCTACACACTCCTGCGTAAGAATAAGTCTGAATACATTTTAAAAGAACTGCAAGTAGAGTATGTGATAATATACTACGTAGAACATGTTCTCGAAATCAGCAACAGGTCTAATATTGACTGGATAATAATAATAATAATAATAATAATAATAATAATAATAATAATAATAAAATAATAATAACAATAATAATCATAATAAGAAGAAGAACAAGAACGAAAACAAGAACAAAAATACACAAGAACGAAAACAAGTAGAAGACGAACAAAAACAAAAAGAACAGAACAAGAACAAAAAGAACAAGAACTAAAACAAGGAGAAGAACAAGAACGAAAACAAGAACAAAAACGACAAGTACAGAAACAAAAACAAGAACTAAAACAAGGAGAAGAACAAGAACGAAAACAAGAACAAAAACGACAAGAACAGGAACAACAAGAACAAGAACAAAAACGACAAGAACAGAAGTAACAAGAACAAGAACGAGAACAAGAAGAAAAACAAGAACAAGAACGAAAGCAAGAACAAGAACAAAAACGACAAGAATAAGAAGAACAACAAAAACAAGAAGAACAAGAACATCAATAATAATAATAATAATAATAATAATAATAATGATAATAATAATAATAATAATAATAATAATAATAATAATAATCTATGTAATCGCAAATTAATCTGAAAAGAATGATATGAAAATTGTTTTCAAGGCTAATGTCAAAAAATAAAAATAATAATTAGCCTGAAGAGAATGTTTCCAAAACTAATACCCTAAACCATTCGAGGAGAATTATTATCGAAGCAATTGAAAATTGGTCTGAAGAGAATGGCACGAAAATTGTTTCTAAGACTAATGTTATATAATCTATTCGAAGAAAACTATTTCTCTTAAATTCAACTAAAATTTCAATAATGAATAATTGAAAGAAAAAATTGTGTAAAAGGCTATATAAAATTCTTTGACAGTAAACTTTATTGTCACAAACATCTAGAACTCATAATTATACTGTATAATGACACAATTATTGGGTCAATGGGCCAATAGCTTATGCTTTCTTTACGTCTGATTCACTTTTAATATTTCACTTTGCATTAGTGAGATCGAAGCTTGAA